>NW_025416886.1:0-51425 GCF_016746395.2 Drosophila simulans
GCTCCATCAACCCCAAAGGCAGAACACTCCACAGATTCCTGCAGAGCAGAAGACTGGATTGCCACTCCTCTGGAGAGCCTACCCACTGGCCTACAAACCCTGCCTTGCTGCCCGACCTCCTGGACTTTGCCATCTCCAAAGGCATAGGGCAAGCCAGATTAACCTCCTCCAACTATAACAAGCTGCTATCCGACCACAGCGCTATAAAAATGCTTCTCAACATCCCCGTCCTCAAAAAAGAGTTGCCCAGAAGACTCACCGGTAAGCACACTGACGCCTCCAAGTTCACACTCTGGATGCTGTCCTCCCTGCACCCGGATCCGCCACTCTTCACTCCAAGCAACATCGATGCGGCGATCAAGACTCTCACCGAGGAGATGCACAATGTTGCTGAGTTTGCCAATCCTGCTCCTCCAACGACCCCGAGAACTCCTGGGAGAGACCTTCACCTCTGGTCTCCAGAAATTGCGACCTTCGTAGCGGAAAAAAGGCGCTTCAGGAGAATCTGGTTCTCCTCGCGCAACCCAAGGGACAAGGCAGCATTCAATAGAGCCACCAAGGCACTTAAGGACAAGCTGTGTACTCTACGGCAAGACTCCTTCGACAGATTCCTTGAGGAGCTGGAACCTGGTGACCCACAACACAATCTGTGTCATGTCACGCGTCATATCAGGAGGCCTGCAAAGAAGGCGTCGCCGGTGCGCAAAGCGGACGGTTCTTGGTGCCGCTCTGAAGCCGAAAGAGCTGAAGCGTTTGCAGATCACCTCCAGATTGCATTTACACCATTTGACAGATGCACTGGTGAAGAGTGTGCTGCCACCACCAGGTTCCTAGAGAGTCCATGTCCTCCTAGCCTGCCAATAGAGCCCGTCACCCCAGAAGAGGTTGCGCAGGAGATCGCCTCTCTTTAGGCTAGCAAATCCCCAGGATTGGATCGCATCGATGCCACATCCCTTAAAATGCTGCCACCTCCCTGTTCCCATTTGCTGGCCAACATATACAACAGATGCTTCTCACTAGGGAACTTCCCGAGATCGTGGAAACGTGCAGAAGTCATTCTCATCCTCAAACCTGGAAAACCTGGAGCCAATATTGCCTCATATAGACCGATTAGTCTGCTGGCAATCCTCTCCAAAATACTCGAAAGAGTATTTCCGCGCAGAGTGTTGCCAGTACTGGACGATCCCTGATCACCAGTTTGGATTCAGGCGATCCCACGGAACACCCGAGCAATGCCACCGGCTCGTAGCACGCATCCTCGATGCATTCGAGAACAAAAGCTACTGTTCGGCGGTCTTCCTGGATGTCAAGCAGGCGTTCGACAGAGTGTGGCATCCTGGACTCCTCTACAAACTCAAGTCCCACCTTCCCAGTTCACACTATGCCCTACTCAAATCGTATACTGAAGGAAGAGAGTTCCAAGTGCGATGCGGTTTCTCAACCAGCACTCCAAGGCCCACACGAGCCGGAGTACCTCTACACCCTATTTACAGCAATCCTCCCTATCATACCCTCCCGTTACCTCACAGCAGCCACCTATGCAGATGACACGGCATTCCTTGCCACTGCAACAAACCCTCAACGAGCATCAGCCATCATCCAGAGGCAACTGGATGCATTGGATCCATGGCTGAAACGCTGGAACATCGTGGTCAACGCTGAAAAATCCTCACATACAACCTTCTCTCTGCGCAGAGGAGAATGCCCCCCGGTCACACTCGACGGCGACACCATCCCTACCACCAGCACCCCCAATTACTTAGGGCTAACCCTGGACAGAAGGCTGACTTGGGGCCCTCACATCAACAGGAAGCGTATCCAGGCCAATATACGCCTTAAGCAACTTCACTGGCTCATCGGAAAAAAGTCCAAACTGCGAGAGAAACTAAAGATTCTCGTCTACAAGACTATTCTCAAGCCAATCTGGACGTACGGAATACAGCTATGGGGCACTGCAAGCGCTTCGCTTAGAAGGAAGATCCAGCGATTCCAAAACAGATGTTTGGGAATAGTCTCCAACGCCCATCCCTACCACGAAAATTCTGTCATCCACGAGGAGCTCGGGTTTCCATGGGTAGACGACGAGATCTTTAGACACAGTGTGAGATATGCTAGCAGACTGGAGAACCACCCCAACCACCTGGCCATCAACCTTCTGGACAATAGCCAATCCCTAAGACTCCTGCAGAGAACGCACCCGCTTGACCTTACTCAACACTTATAATTATACTTAACCCCTACCCAAGTACATTCCAAGTACTCCCCTTATGTTAATGTTCTCCCCCATAAAATTTAATTATTGTCCACTAGGACAGATTTTAAATAATAAATAAAAAGATATACACAAAAAAAAAAAAAAAAACCTTTGCGTCTTTAGTCATGTATATCTATTAGCATTTGTTTTAAATTTCATGTTGCTAGTTAATTACCGCCAATTAATATGAAATATTTTTTGATTTTGATTGTCGATTATCAAAACAACATAAGAACTTATTTTAAAAATATATCGAATTATTTAGATACACACCTCTTATTCTTTGGTCCTTGATTTAAGACATCCTTCGTTATGATTTTACATCCGCGCAGCTCCTGAAACTACATCGCAGGTCATCTAGCTTATCGGCTCCCAGAGGGTACATGAAATTAAAACAAAACCATTACAAGTTTAGTGTTATTTGTAAACACAATGGGCATAAGATTTAATTAGCATTAACGATGACGTGGCCAAGAATGGAACTGACTTAGTATCAAATGGACCACGTCATCAATATATGAATACCATCTCTGGTACGTAGATTTCCTACGAATTGGAATTTTATATTAAATTCGATATTGTCAATATTTTTATGAAGTTCATTTTGTGTTCACCTTAGCATATTTCGTCATGTATATCTATTAGCAATTATTTAAATTTCATGTTGTAGTTAATAACCGCTTATAATATTAAATATTTTTTGATTTTGATTGTCGATTTTCAAAACAACATAAGAACTTATTTTAGAAATATAACGAATTATTTAGATACGATCCTCTTATTCTTTGGTCCTTGATTTACAACATCCTTTGTTCTGATTTTACATCAGCGCAGCTCCTGAAACTACATCGCAGGTCATCTAGCTTATTTGGCTCCCAGAGGATACATGAAATTAAAACAAAACCATTACAAGTTTAGTTTTATTAGTAAACAGCATACGTTTTAATTAGCATTAACGATGACGTGGCCAAGACTAGAACTGACTTAATTTCAAAGAACATTATATATAAAATTATTAAATATTATAAATTAAAAATATACTAGAAAGATTAAGTTTACTTAAAAATATTCTAAAAATATTCGGTAAATATATGTTAAAAATATTAATTTGACAAACACTAGAAATATATACTAAAAACAAAATCTATATTTGCACTGTGCCGCGAAGCTTACGTGCCACTAATGAGAATCGAGGCGAAGGGCGCAAAAATTTTTATTTGCAAAATTTTCCATTTGCTTAGTTTAATTTAAATTACTAATATTTAAAAAATATTCTAAAATATTCGGTATATATATGTTAAAAATACTAAGTTGACAAACACTAGAAATATATACCATAAACAAAAACTATATTTGCACTGTGCCGTGTAGCTTACGTGCCACTAATGATAATCGAGGAGGAGGGCGCAAAACAAATATTCGGTAAATATATGTTAAAAATATTAAGTTGACAAACACTAGAAATATATACTAGAAACAAAAACTATATTTGCACTGTGCTGTGTAGCTTACGTGCCACTAATGAGAATCGAGGAGGAGGGCGCAAATTTGTTACTTGCAAAATTTTCCATTTGCTCAGTTTAATTTCTAATTTAATTACTTATTCTCTCATTGTGTGTGTGTGCCATCTTCAGTTTGCAGCCTTTGGAATAATCTTTTGTCTCCCTGAAGTGTGTGTCTGTATGTGTATGTGGAGTCTGCTGTTTGCATGTGTGTGAGTGTAGCTTGTCATTTATTTATTTTATGCCACATCGATTCCGCGAGTTCGATATTGTCAATATTTTTATGAAGTACATTTTGTGTACATCTTAGCATATTTAGTCATGTATATCTATTAGCAAATGTTTTAAATTTCATGTTGTACTTATTTTAAAAATATAACGAATTATTTAGATACGAACCTCTTATTCCTTGGTCCTTGATTAACGACATCCTTTGTGCTAATTTTACATCCGCGCAGCTCCTGAAACTACATCGCAGGTCATCTAGCTTATTGGCTCCCAGAGGGTACATGTAATTAAAAGAAAACCATAACAAGTTTAGTGGTATTTGTAAACACAATGGGCATAAGTTTTAATTAGCATTAACGATGACGTGGCCAAGAATAGAACTGACTTAATATCAAATGGACCACGTCATCAATATATGAACACCTTCCCTGGGACGTAGATTTCCTACGAATTGGAATTTTATATTAAATTCGATATTGTCAATTTTTTTATGAAGTAAATTTTGTGTTCACCTTAGCATATTTAGTCAAGTATATCAATTAGCAATTGTTTTAAATTTCATGTTGCTAGTTAATTACAGCTAATTAATATGAAATATTTTTTTATTTTGATTTTCGATTATCAAAACAACATTAGAACTTATTTTAAAAATATATCGAATTATTTAGATACAAACCTCTTATTCTTTGGTTTATGACATCCTTTTCGCTGATTGTACATTCGGATAGCTCCTAATATTACATCGTAGGTCATCTGGCGTATTGGCTTTCAGTGGGAACTTATAATTGAAAGTAAACCATTATAAGTTTCACCATAGAATATTTTGTTATGTATATTTATTAGCAATTGTTATAAATTTCATGTTGTAGTTAATAACCGCTTATTAATATTAAATATTTTTTGAGTTTGATTGCCGATTATCAAAACAACATAAGTACTTACTTATTTTAAAAATATAACGATAATATTAAATATTTTTTGAATTTGATTGTCGATTATCAAAACAACATAAGTACATACTTATTTTAAAAATATAACGAATTATTTAAATACGAACCTCATATTCTTTGGTCCTTTATTGATCAATTATTATAAATTAAAAATATACTAGAAAGATTAAGTTCACTTAAAAATTTCTAAAAATATTCGGTAAATATATGTTAAAAATATTAAGTTGACAAACACTAGAAATATATACTAGAAACAAAAACTATATTTGCACTGTGCCGTGTAGCTTACGTGGCACTTATGAGAATCGAGGAGGAGGGCGTAAAATTTTTATTTGCAAAATTTTTCATTTGCTTAGTTTAATTTAAATTACTAATATTTAAAAAATATTCTAAAAATATTCGGTATATATATGTTAAAAATACTAAGTTAACAAACACTAGAAATATATACTATAATCAAAAAACTATATTTGCACTGTGCCGTGTAGCTTACGTGCCACTTATGAGAATCGAGGAGGAGGGCGCAAAAATTTGTACATGCAAAATTTTCCATTTGCTTAGTTTAATTTCTAATTTAATTACTTATTCTCTCATTGTGTGTGTGTGCCATCTTCAGTTTGCAGCCTTTGGGATAATCTTTTGTCTCCCTGAAGTGTGTGTCTGTATGTGTGTGTGTGGAGTCTGCTGTTTGCATGTGTGTGAGTGGAGCTTGTCATTTATTTATTTTATGCAACATCGAGTCCTCGAGTTCGATATTGTCAATATTTTTATGAAGTACATTTTGTGTACATCTTAGCATATTTAGTCATGTATATCTATTAGCAAATGTTTTAAATTTCATGTTGTACTTATTTTAAAAATATAACGAATTATTTAGATACGAACCTCTTATTCCTTGGTCCTTGATTAACGACATCATTTGTGCTAATTTTACATTCAAGCAGCTCCTGAAACTATATCGCAGGTCATCTAGCTTATTGGCTCCCAGAGGGTACATGTAATTAAAACAAAACCATTACAAGCTTAGTGTTATTTGTAAACACAATGGGCATAAGTTTTAATTAGCATTAACGATGACGTGGCCAAGAATAGAACTGACTTAATATCAAATGGACCACGTCATCAATATATGAATACCGTCTCTGGGACGTAGATTTCCTACGAATTGGAATTTTATATTAAATTCGATATTGTCAATATTTTTACGAAGTAAATTTTGTGTTCACCTCAGCATCGTTAGTCATGTATTAGCAAGTGTTTTAAATTTCATGTTGCTAGTTAATTACCGCTAATTAATATTAAATATTTTTTGATTTTGATTGTCGATTATGAAAACAACATTAGAACTTATTTTAAAAATACTACGAATTATTTAGATACGAACCTCTTATTCTTTGGTCCTTGATTTACGACATTCTTTGTTCTAATTTTACATCCAAGCAGCTCCTGAAACTACATAGCAGGTCATCTAGCTTATTGGCTCCCAGAGGGTACATGTAATTAAAAGAAAACCATAACAAGTTTAGTGGTATTTGTAAACACAATGGGCATAAGTTTTAATTAGCATTAACGATGACGTGGCCAAGAATAGAACTGACTTAATTTCAAATGAACCACGTCATCAATATATGAATACCGTCCCTGGGACGTAGATTTCCTACGAATTGGAATTTTATATTAAATTCGATATTGTCAATTTTTTATGAAGTAAATTTTGTGTTCACCTTAGCATATTTAGTCAAGTATATCAATTAGCAATTATTTTAAATTTCATGTTGCTAGTTAATTACCGCTAATTAATATGAAATATTTTTTTATTTTGATTTTCGATTATCAAAACAACATTAGAACTTATTTTAAAAATATATCGAATTATTTAGATACGAACCTCTTATTCTTTGGTCCTTAATTTACGACATTCTTTGTTCTAATTTTACATCCAAGCAGCTCCGGAAACTACATCGCAGGTCATCTAGCTTATTGGCTCCCAGAGGGTACATGAAATTAAAACAAAACCATTACAAGTTTAGTGTTATTTGTAAACACAATGGTCATAAGTTTTAATTAGCTTTAAGAAGACGTGGCCAAGAATAGAACTGACTTAATATCAAATGGACCACGTCATCAATTCATGAATACCGTCTCTGGACGTAGATTTCCTACGAATTGAAATTTTGTGTTAAATTCGATATTGGTAATATTTTTATGAAGTACATTTTGTGTACACCTTAGCATATTTAGTCATGTATGTTAATAACGGCTAATTAATATTAAATATTTTTTGATTTTGATTGTCGATTATCAAAACAACATAAGAACTTATTTTAAAAATATATCGAATTATTTAGATACAATCCTCTTATTCTATGGTCCTTGATTTATGACATCCTTTTCGCTGATTGTACATTCGGATAGCTCCTAATATTACATCGTAGGTCATCTGGCGTATTGGCTTTCAGAGGGAACTTATAATTGAAACTAAACCATTATAAGTTTCACCATAGAATATTTTGTTATGTATATTTAGTAGTAATTGTTATAAATTTCATGTTGTAGTTAATAACCGCTTATTAATATTAAATATTTTTTGAGTTTGATTGCCGATTATCAAAACAACATAAGTACTTACTTATTTTAAAAATATAACGATAATATTAAATATTTTTTGAATTTGATTGTCGATTATCAAAACAACATAAGTACATACTTATTTTAAAAATATAACGAATTGTTTAAATACGTACTTCATATTCTTTGGTCCTTGATTTACGACATCCTTTGTGCTAATTTTACATCCAAGCAGCTCCTGAAACTACATCGCAAGTCATATAGCTTATTGGCTCCCAGAGGGTACATGTAATTAAAACAAAACCATTACAAGTTTAGTTTTATTTGTAAACACAATGGGCATACGTTTTAATTAGCATTAACGATGACGTGGCCAAGACTAGAACTGATTTAAATTCAAAAAACATTATATATAAAATGATCAAATATTATAAATTAAAAATATACTAGAAAGATTAAGTTCACTTAAAAATTTCTAAAAATATTCGGTAAATATATGTTAAAAATATTAAGTTGACAAAGACTAGAAATATATACTAGAAACAAAAACTATATTTGCACTGTGCCGTGTAGCTTACGTGGCACTTATGAGAATCGAGGAGGAGGGCGTAAAATTTTTATTTGCAAAATTTTTCATTTGCTTAGTTTAATTTAAATTACTAATATTTAAAAAATATTCTAAAAATATTCGGTATATATATGTTAAAAATACTAAGTTAACAAACACTAGAAATATATACTATAATCAAAAAACTATATTTGCACTGTGCCGTGTAGCTTACGTGCCACTTATGAGAATCGAGGAGGAGGGCGCAAAAATTTTTAATTGCAAAATTTTCCATTTGCTTAGTTTAATTTCTAATTTAATTACTTATTCTCTCATTGTGTGTGTGTGCCATCTTCAGTTTGCAGCCTTTGGGATAATCTTTTGTCTCCCTGAAGTGTGTGTCTGTATGTGTGTGTGTGGAGTCTGCTGTTTGCATGTGTGTGAGTGGAGCTTGTCATTTATTTATTTTATGCAACATAGAGTCCTCGAGTTCGATATTGTCAATATTTTTATGAAGTACATTTTGTGTACATCTTAGCATATTTAGTCATGTATATCTATTAGCAAATGTTTTAAATTTCATGTTGTACTTATTTTAAAAATATAACGAATTATTTAGATACGAACCTCTTATTCTTTGGTCCTTGATTTACGACATCCTTTGTGCTAATTTTACATCCGCGCAGCTCCTGAAACTACATCGCAGGTCATCTAGCTTATTGGCTCCCAGAGGGTACATGTAATTAAAAGAAAACCATAACAAGTTTAGTGGTATTTGTAAACACAATGGGCATAAGTTTTAATTAGCATTAAGGAGACGTGGCCAAGAATAGAACTGACTTAATATCAAATGGACCACGTCATCAATATATGAATACCGTCTCTGGGACGTAGATTTCCTACGAATTGGAATTTTATATTAAATTCGATATTGTCAATATTTTCACGAAGTAAATTTTGTGTTCACCTCAGCATCGTTAGTCATGTATTAGCAAGTGTTTTAAATTTCATGTTGCTAGTTAATTATCGCTAATTAATATTAAATATGTTTTGATTTTGATTGTCGATTATGAAAACAACATAAGAACTTATTTCAAAAATATAACGAATTACTTAGATACGAACCTCTTATTCTTTGGTCCTTGATTTACGACATCCTTTGTGCTAATTTTACATCCGCGCAGCTCCTGAAACTACATCGCAGGTCATCTAGCTTATTGGCTCCCAGAGGGTACATGTAATTAAAAGAAAACCATAACAAGTTTAGTGGTATTTGTAAACACAATGGGCATAAGTTTTAATTAGCATTAAGGAGACGTGGCCAAGAATAGAACTGACTTAATATCAAATGGACCACGTCATCAATTCATGAATACCGTCTCTGGGACGTAGATTTCCTACGAAGTGGAATTTTATATTAAATTCGATATTGTCAATTTTTAATGAAGTAAATTTTGTGTTCACCTTAGCATATTTAGTCAAGTATATCAATTAGCAATTATTTTAAATTTCATGTTGCTAGTTAATTACCGCTAATTAATATGAAATATTTTTTTATTTTGATTTTCGATTATCAAAACAACATTAGAACTTATTTCAAAAATATAACGAATTATTTAGATACGAACCTCTTATTCTTTGGTCCTTGATTTACGACACCCTTTGTGCTAATTTTACATCCGTGCAGCTCCTGAAACTACATCGCAGGTCATCTAGCTTATTCGCTCCCAGAGGGTACATGTAATTAAAACAAAACCATAACAGGTCTAGTGGTATTTGTAAACACAATGGGCATAAGTTTTAATTAGCATTAACGATGACGTGGCCAAGAATGGAACTGACTTAATATCAAATGGACCACGTCATCAATATATGAATACCGTCTCTGGGACGTAGATTTCCTACGAATTGGAATTTTATATTAAATTCGATATTGTTAATATTTTTATGAAGTAAATTTTGTGTTCACCTCAGCATCGTTAGTCATGTATTAGCAAGTGTTTTAAATTTCATGTTGCTAGTTAATTACCGCTATTTAATTTTAAATATTTTTTGATTTTGATTGTCGATTATGAAAACAACATAAGAACTTATTTCAAAAATATAACGAATTATTTAGATACGAACCACTTATTCTTTGGTCCTTGATTTACGACATCCTTTGTGCTAATTTTACATCCGCGCAGATCCTGAAACTACATCGCAGGTCATCTAGCTTATACGCTCCCAGAGGGTACATGTAATTAAAAGAAAACCATAACAAGTTTAGTGGTATTTGTAAACACAATGGGCATAAGTTTTAATTAGCATTAAGGAGACGTGGCCAAGAATAAAACTTTTTTTTTTTATACTTATTGCGTTATTTATTGGATCTTCTCTTTTTGTGAGGCTAACAATAATTATTCAAATCTTATTATATAACTTATATTAATTACGGTATGAAGTAATTGTATTAGTTAGAGACGGCCCTAGGATTTCTTTGCTGGGCTGGAGAATCTTTGCGCTTCAGTCGTCTCTGACTGTAGACTCGCGTAAGCGACTTCGCGAGAGGATTTTCGTGTGCGGCGAGCTTTGCTTGATGTTTACTTTTTTTCATCTGAATTTCCTCATTGACAAGGTTTATGTGGAGGTCTCTATGGATGCTTTCGCTGCGTAGGTACCATGGTGCCCCAGTGATAGTTCGCAGAATCGTGGACTGAGCTCGCTGTATGATTTCAATGTTGGTTTTTGAAGCGTTTCCCCATAGTTCACAGCCGTATGTCCAGATGGGTTTCAGCACGGTATTGTAGAGGAGTACTTTGTATTCCAGACTAAGGGGAGAGTTGTAATTAATAAGCCAGTGAAGATTGGCTGCTTTGAGCTTCATATGAGTCCTCTTAGATTCTATATGTCGCCGCCAGGTGAGGCGTATATCTAGGTGAACGCCGAGATATGTTACAACGTCTGCTTGTGGGATAAATGTATTGTTCAGGGTACAGGGTGGGCAGGTTTGTCTGTTTAGTGTGAAGGTTACATGTCTGCTTTTGGTCTCGTTTATCTTAATGCGCCAGTCCGCAAACCATCTTTCCACTATTTTAAGATGGCAGGCAAGTTGCTCTGTTGCCTTTGCTGGGCATCTAGATCGGCTAAGTATTGCGGTATCGTCAGCAAACGTAGAGGTTGTGAGCTGATAGTTTGTAGGCATGTCTGCTGTGTATAGGGTGTAAAGAACGGGGCCCAGTACACTACCTTGGGGGACTCCAGCATTGATAACGCGGTCGTGTGAAGTCGAACTGTTACACCTGGTTGAGAACACTCTTTTGAAGAGATAAGATTCGAACACTTTGTGCGTGTTCTGGGGAAGCAGTTTTGTTATTTTGTACACTAGTCCTTCCAGCCAGACTCGGTCAAATGCTTGTGCAACATCTAAGAATATGGCTGAACAGTATTCCCGGTGCTCAAAAGCGGTACGAATTTCGTTTGTGATGCGATTGACCTGTTCGATCGTTCCGTGATTTTTGCGAAAGCCAAACTGATGCGATGGTATTGTATTTCGACTTCTTAAGTAGGGAGTTAGTTGTTTTAAAAATGCCTTTTCGAACAGTTTCGAGAGACACTTTAGGAGACTGATTGGTCTGTAGGATGAGGGTTGCGTTTTGTCTTTGCCTGGCTTGGGAATCATTACTATAACCGCCTTTTTCCACCTTTGGGGATAGTATCCAAGTTTCGTAATAGCGTTGAAAAGATGGCATAAGGTCAGAACCGCACACGGTGGGAGTTCTATGATCATTTTTGGTGCCACCAAGTCATGTCCAGGTGATTTTTTGGGATTAAGATCTTTTATGATAGATGCTATCTCACTTTGGCTGAATGTTACTGGATTTATAGGGGCAAGCTTTTAGTTACTACAGGGAGGACAAATGAGTTGCTAGCAGGATTTGGTTGGAATACTTTCTGAAGGTGATCGGCGAACGATATTGGTAATATTTTTATGAAGTAAATTTTGTGTACACCTTAGCATATTTAGTAATGTATGTTAATAACGGCTAATTACTATTAAATATTTTTTGATTTTGATTGTCTATAATCAAAAGAACATATGAACTTATTTTAAAAATATAACGAATTATTTAGATATAAACCTCTTATTCTATGGTCCTTGATTTATGACATCCTTTTCGCTGATTGTATATTCGGATAGCTCCTAATATTACATCGTAGGTCGTCTGGCGTATTGGCTTTCAGAGGGAACTTATAATTGAAACTAAACCATTATAAGTTTCACCATAGAATATTTTGTTATGCATATTTATTAGCAATTGTTATAAATTTCATGTTGTAGTTAATAACCGCTAATAAATATTAAATATTTTTTGAGTTTGATTGCCGACTATCAAAACAACATAAGTACTTACTTATTTTAAAAATATAACGATAATATTAAATATTTTTTGAATTTGATTGTCGATTATCAAAACAACATAAGTACTTACTTATTTTTAGATATTTTAGATACAAACCTCTTATTCCTTGGTCCTTGATTAACGACATCATTTGTGCTAATTTTACATCCGCGCAGCTCCAGAAACAGGTCATCTAGCTTATTGGCTCCCAGAGTGTACATGAAATTAAAACAAAACCATTACAAGTTTAGTTTTATTAGTAAACAGCATACGTTTTAATTAGCATTAACGATGACGTGGCCAAGACTAGAACTGATTTAATTTCAAAAAACATTATATATAAAATGATCAAATATTATAAATTAAAAATATACTAGAAAGATTAAGTTCACTTAAAAATTTCTAAAAATATTCGGTAAATATATGTTAAAAATATTAAGTTGACAAAGACTAGAAATATATACTAGAAACAAAAACTATATTTGCACTGTGCCGTGTAGCTTACGTGGCACTTATGAGAATCGAGGAGGAGGGCGTAAAATTTTTATTTGCAAAATTTTTCATTTGCTTAGTTTAATTTAAATTACTAATATTTAAAAAATATTCTAAAAATATTCGGTATATATATGTTAAGAATACTAAGTTAACAAACACTAGAAATATATACTATAATCAAAAAACTATATTTGCACTGTGCCGTGTAGCTTACGTGCCACTTATGAGAATCGAGGAGGAGGGCGCAAAAATTTGTACTTGCAAAATTTTCCATTTGCTTAGTTTAATTTCTAATTTAATTACTTATTCTCTCATTGTGTGTGTGTGCCATCTTCAGTTTGCAGCCTTTGGGATAACCTTTGTCTCCCTGAAGTGTTTTTTTTTTTTTTTTTTTTATTCGACTTACGGTAGGAAAATTAAAATCTTCTAAAGATACCACCTACTGTCCGTAGGTGGCATGCACGATTCATAAGCCCTATTGGAATTATGCCTACGTACTAAAACAAAAACCTCCGCGTGCTCTTCAGTCCTTACTCGCTCACCGGGACTGCCAGTCAAGGTATGACTTCGGTGAGCAGGATGTGAGGCCAGGTCGCACCCCCTGCCTTCAGTGTAGTCCTTGGCGGCTCCTCCTTCCTTTAGTTGATTTTTTTACGACGAGCCGGGAACTCTGGAGTAGAATTCTTCGCCCGCCGTCACCCAGGGCGCCAGTTTGGGCTTAGGCATCCACTCTGTTGGCCATCTCGTCTGATCGGACACGCTTCATCATATTGATGATAAGGCTGTGTCCCAGCTCCCAAGCCTCGCTGTTCGCCAGCATAGCCGCGAACAAGCCACTAAGGCTGAGCGGGGTACCTGACAGCGTCTTTAGCTGCTCCCTCTCCGCCGTGAACCTGGAGCAGTGTATTAGCACGTGTTCTGCTGTTTCCTCACCGTCGACGCAGAACAAGCATCGAGCTGACTCTACGTGACGGAACCGGAGTAGGTAGGCCCGGAAGCAGCCATGGTCCGTAAGAAACTGGGTTAGGTGGTAGTCCAAGCATTTGTGCTGGCACTCTGCCCAGACCGTCAACTCAGGGATGAGCTGATGAGTCCACCTCCCCCGACGCGAAGTTTGCCATCTGCTCTGCCATTCACCTGATAGCCACTCGTGTGCCTCTTGCTTGGAAGCGCCGCTTCGCATTAGACTGAGAGCCTTGATCTCCAGATCAATTGGCGGCAGGCCTGCCAGGGCTAGCGCCGCGTCCTCGGATATGGTCCTGAAACCTCTAATGAGCCTGAGGGCCATTGACCGTAGCACCGAACGAGCTCCTTTCAGGTATGAGCCCCTGCTAGTGACATTGCTCCAGATTGGTGCAGCGTATAGCAGAGAAGTCTTTGCTACTGACACCAGCAGTTTCCTGGCCGGGTGTCTTGGGCCACCGACGTTGGGCATCAGCCTGGCCAACGAAGAGGCTGTGACTGCTGCCTTCTTGCTGGCGTAGCTCGCGTGGTCCTTGAACGATAGCCTGCGATCTATCATTACTCCTAGGTACTTTAGGGACTCTTGAGAGGTCACCTGTGTTCCATTGACGGAGACCAGTATGTTCTCCACCTTTTTCCTGCTGCTGAGAAGGACTGCTTCGGTCTTGTGAGCCGCTATTGCTAGCCCGGCTTTCTCGAGCCACAGAATGGCTGCACCGATCGTAGAGTTGCATTTGTCCTCCAACCCTGCGATTGTTTTGGAGACAGCTGTGATTGCCACATCGTCAGCAAAACAGTGCAGCTCTACTCCTACGGGCCTGTTGATGCCCAAGATCCCATCGTACATAATGTTCCATAGGATTGGTCCAAGTACCGATCCTTGGGGAACACCTGCCGAAACTCGGTATCTTTTTGGGCCATCTTCAGTATCGTACCATAGAACCCGGTCCCTAAAGTAGCTGCCAACGACTATCCTTAGGTACTCCGGGATCCCCATGCGGTTCATGGCTGCGAGTATTACGGGCCATCTGGCGGTGTTGAATGCGTTCCTTACGTCCAGAGTCACTATAGCGCAGTATTCCTTCCTGCCCCCTAACCATCTATCACCAGATAGAGCGGTCTTGGCGATGTTACTAACGGCCGAAAGAGCGTCCAGTGTGCTCTTTCCTTTCCGAAAGCCATATTGATGGCTTCCCAGGCCGTTGTTGCTCTCGGTGATTGCCTCTATTCTAGTATACAGGATACGTTCGAATAGTTTCCCTACTATATCCAGTAGGCATAGGGGGCGGTAGCTGTTTGCAGCATGTGCTGGTCCCTTGCCTTTCGGCAACAGGACTAGCTTCTGGCTTTTCCACCTTGTTGGGAAGATTCCGTCCAGAAGGCATTGCTGGAAGGTGGCCCTGAAGATTTCAGGTCTACCCAGCGCCACTGCTTTTATAACAGCTCCAGGAATACCGTCTAGTCCAGGGGCTTTGTTAGGTTTGATGCGCTTGGCTGCCTCGACGACTTCAAGTTCCGTGACGCACTGGAAATCTGGGGCAAAGGTTGCCTCTGTTGGCCTCCATAGAGTGGTTTGCTTTGGGAATAGCTCCCCTACTATGTTAGCCAGTAGTAGTCGGATGGGGTTGCCGCTCTCCTCCTTAGCTTGTTGGTGACAAGTTTGTAGGCGAGGCCCCAGGTATCGCTGTCTACGCCATCCTGCAGCTCCTTAAACGACCGAGCTTTGGCAGCCGCGATGCCGTGCTTGAACTCTAGGTGTTTCCTTCTGAAAACCTCTAAGAGTTCCGCGTGGTGGGTACTGCCTCTGGCTCGTTGCGCCGTTCTCCTAGCCCTGAGGCAGTCAGACCTTAGTTGGCTTAGGGAGGCACTCCACCAGTAAACGGGTGGTTTGCGCTGTGCCTTATTTTTCCTAGGCATGGTTGCGTCGCAGATATCTTCGAGCATAGACATAAGGCCTGCCGCCATACTCTCTGCGTCCCCATTTGGGATTTCCAGGGAATTGGACTGATAGGCCAGCATGGCCTCATCGATCTTCCTGGTGTCCCATGCTTTCCCGGCTGTTCTGCTCTGCCGTCTCCTGGGCATGCCCTCCGGGGAGAGACTGAAGGAGATCAGGGCGTGGTCGCTCAGCGTCATGACGTCATGGACCATCCAGTTGTTGATGTCCACTAGCCCTCTGCTGACAAAGGTAACGTCAATAAAGGACGTACCCCTATCGTTGTTGAACGTCGGCTTCCGTCCGTCGTTCAGCAGTATAAGGTCCAGCATTCCCATGGCGTCAATCACAGCTCGGCCTCTGGCGTTGGATGTCCTGCTGCCCCATTCCACTGCCCAGGCATTAAAGTCGCCGGCAACGACCTTCGGGCTTCGCCCTCTCGCATGGTCCACGAGCGCCTCCAGAAACTCCTCGAACTGATCGGGGGTGTCGCTCGGCGGAGCGTAGCAGCTGTACATGTGCACGTGGTTTAGCTTCGCATAAGCGATACCCCGCATAGGTAAAGCAGCCAGTTCCTGGACGTGGAGAGGGCTGCAGCATTTGATAGCTGCTTTACCTGTCTCGTCTCGTCTCCACTACCTGAGACGTAGGGTTCGCTTAGGAGCATGATGTCTACATTGCGCTCAGCCGCAGTCTGGGCCAGGAGGCTCTGAGCTGCTGCGCAATGATTGACATTGAGCTGTACTACGCTAATGTGGGCGTGCATTAAGGTGGCTCTTGGCTTCTTTCAGGGTCGCTCTGTAGGTCGGGCACGCAAAGCTACCCGTCGGGTGGTTTCTGTCCACCTCGCTGCTGCAGATCAGACATTTTGGAGCTGCAACGCACCCCTTTGCTTTGTGCCCACGCTCACCGCATCTAAGACAGCAGTCTGCCCTGTCGGTGTCCTTGCAGGTTGCTGAACGATGTCCATATCCCAAACACCTGTAGCATCTCGTGGGTCGGACGTCCTGGGTGAAGCGACATCTTGACCATCCAACGATTACGGTGCCCTGTTTAAGGACTGGTATCGCCACGTTCGCGTTCAGCAGCACTGAGGCTATCTGCGTGCCATCCCGCATTCTGCGAAGGCCCCTGATATCTTCAGGGTTTATCTGCAGACCCTGGAATTGGGCGACCATGCAGCTGTGGAGCTCAGCTGCTGTCGTAGGGCTATTCTTTGCGCTCCCGTGCGCACAGAGGCCAAGTCATTGAGCGCCGCTTCCAGGTCGCTCTTAAACTTGGGGACGCTTTCCGCAGCTTTCCCCTCTACCTCAAGCAACAGCTCACCTTTCTGCGTTCTCCGGATTTTACGTACATGGCTGCCCAGTTCGCTAAGGCTCGGGTCCGATCTTAGCTTCCGAAGCATCTCTGCGTACGAAGCCTCTCCTGTCTTTTTTAAAATGAGTGCCTCAGGTTTTTTACGCAGGCGCGTAGGCTTCACCTTGGTCCACTCTGCACCCGTGCTAGCATTCTTGGCGACAGATGCGTAGCTGCCTGGCTTGGACTCGATAGGTCTGGACGCCTTTTCTTCACCGTTGCTCGGCTTGGGCGCCTGGGCGTTTGGCACTTGCACCTTGGGTACCTGCGCCTTTTGAGGAGCCTTTTTGGAAGGCTTTTGTACCTCCGTCTGGGTACCACTGCTCTTCAAGCGGTGCTCGCTAGAAGTACCTTCGTACAGCTCTATAGCCCTGTTGTTAAGGGCTGAGAGTTCGGAAGCTATGCCCTTTGTCTCTCGTGTCACGTGCCGTTGGGTCTCGAAAGCGGATAGCAGGATGTTTATCTTGCCATTCATTCTGGCGAGAATGCCCCTCAGGTCCTCGTTATGGAGAGCCGTGGTCAGGTCCGAAGACCGATGAGGGGAACCAGCTGGGGACTTCCCACCCGTCTTTTGCGATGGCACGGCAATGTGGTCCATCGTCTTCTGACTTGTCGCGGTCGTAGTTGCTGTAGGAGCCAAGTTCTCCACCTCTACAGCATCGCTGCAGTCGCTAGTCAACGGCGGCTGGGAGCCTGCGTGCTCACCCCTCGCCACCGACGGGACTGAGATTCCGTCACCATGGGTCGGGTTACTGACTCCTCTGGTGGGGGATCTCGAAAGTCGGGAGCTCCTCCTGAACGGGTCGTTGCGATCAGGGGGACTGCCCCCCACTGAGCTGTCCATCAACTATAGGATGGCCTAAGTTACCTAGGCGAAGCACCAGCCTTAGAAAGGGGTTCCCACGTAGGCCACGGATTTCCCCCTGGCTTATACGGATGGAGGTTTGTACCGCCTCGACTCGGACACCAGAGCCTCTGCTTAGGCACCAAAACGGTGAGAGGTTGATATTTGGTCTGTCCGCGACCTTTGCGCCTCTTCCCCTTTCTTCACGACTTGTGCTCTCCCAGTAACCCGTAACAAAATTAACTTTAAATTAAATTTCAACGGTTTAATTTAAATTTAATTTTGAATTTCGCGCCCTACTGTCGCAACACAACACTGATCGCACGGTTGATCTGGCAACGCCGCCCTCTCCAGATCGCCCGTTGCGCCTAGTTGGCAGCGCTATCAGCTGTTTTTTCCGCTGCAACAAACGCCAGCAAATAGATTACCTATTTACCTGAAACAGGCGCGCAATAAACTCGCGCGATTGTATCGCAAAGCTGTGGCGCGACTCCACCGTGTAGCTCTGTCAGTATGCCGCACACACCGGCCGACACAACTTCTATAACTTCGAATTTTCGCGCAGCGTTACTTTAAGACGTCCGTCTTCACGGCGATGTAGACTTGGTCCTCCTCTCCCTGAAGTGTGTGTCTGTATGTGTGTGTGTGGAGTCTGCTGTTTGCATGTGTGTGAGTGGAGCTTGTCATTTATTTATTTTAAGCAACATCTAGTCCTCGAGTTCGATATTGTCAATATTTTTATGAAGTACATTTTGTGTACATCTTAGCATATTTAGTCATGTATATCTATTAGCAAATGTTTTAAATTTCATGTTGTACTTATTTTAAAAATAGAACGAATTATTTAGATACGAACCTCTTATTCCTTGGTCCTTGATTAACGACATCATTTGTGCTAATTTTACATTCAAGCAGCTCCTGAAACTATATCGCAGGACATCTAGCTTATTGGCTCCCAGAGGGTACATGTAATAAAAACAAAACCATTACAAGTTTAGTGTTATTTGTAAACACAATGGGCATAAGTTTTAATTAGCATTAACGATGACGTGGCCAAGAATAGAACTGACTTAATATCAAATGGACCACGTCATCAATATATGAATACCGTCTCTGGGACGTAGATTTCCTACGAATTGGAATTTTATATTAAATTCGATATTGTCAATATTTTAACGAAGTAAATTTTGTGTTCACCTCATCATCGTTAGTCATGTATTACCAAGCGTTTTAAATTTCATGTTGCTAGTGAATTACCGCTAATTAATATGAAATATTTTTTGATTTTGATTGTCGATTATGAAAACAACATAAGAACTTATTTCAAAAATATAACGAATTACTTAGATACGAACCTCTTATTCTTTGGTCCTTGATTTACGACATCCTTTGTGCTAATTTTAAATCCGCGCAGCTCCTGAAGGCTCCCAGAGGGTACATGAAATTAAAACAAAACCATTACAAGTTTAGTTTTATTAGTAAACAGCATACGTTTTAATTAGCATTAACGATGACGTGGCCAAGACTAGAACTGACTTAATTTCAAAAAACATTATATATAAAATGATCAAATATTATAAATTAAAAATATACTAGAAAGATTAAGTTTACTTAAAAATATTCTAAAAATATTCGGTAAATATGTGTTAAAAATATTAAGTTGACAAACACTAGAATTATATACTAGAAACATAAACTATATTTGCACTGTGCCGTGTAGCTTACGTGCCACTAATGAGAATCGAGGCGAAGGGCGCAAAACTTTTATTTGCAAAATTTTCCATTTGCTTAGTTTAATTTAAATTACTAATATTTAAAATATATTCTAAAAATATTCGGTATATATATGTTAAAAATACTAAGTTGACAAACACTAGAAATATATACCATAAACAAAAACTATATTTGCACTGTGCCGTGTAGCATACGTGCCACTAATGAGAATCGAGGAGGAGGGCGCAAAAAAAATATTCTAAAAATATTCGGTAAATGTATGTTAAAAATATTAAGTTGACAAACACTAGAAATATATACCATAAACAAAAACTATATTTGCACTGTGCTGTGTAGCTTACGTGCCACTAATGAGAATCGAGGAGGAGGGCGAAAAATTTTTACTTGCAAAATTTTCCATTTGCTTAGTTTAATTTCTAATTGATTCGGTGAAAAGGTTCGTGTCTAACAATACGCACCTGACAAAGTGGATTAAGTGAAATTAGTTTTCGCGGTATTAAACTTATGGACAAGTCCAGAATACTGGCACACATAGCAGATAGTGACCCCCCAAGTCACTAGCAGTGAAATAATAGTGAAACGAAAACATTTTCATTCAAAAATACAAAGTTAAGTTACTCGAACTGGGGCTCCGCTGCCCAGCTGCCACGCGATCGCACAAACAGCTGTTTGCGAGCTTCAAGCTTTCTATCCCAGGGTTCAAGTTTTGGCTAGAACCCTGGTGATTTGGTGCACACTTCAATATGAACTCTTTAAATGAAACCGCTGCGGCTGATGAATCGTTGGATACTGCGTTTCTCTCGAGCCCCCAATGTGCTGCCCCGCAGCGCTTTCAAAAAATAAAGCGAAAGTCTCGTGCTTCTCCGGAGACTGAAAGGAAAAAACCCAAATCAACCATCGGCAAACAAGGGGAAAACCCCTCGGCTACAGAACCTAGATATGGCGGCAATTCAAACCGATTTGGTGTACTTGCGCATCTCACAGCCGACAAACAAGTAGGCAATGAAATTGGCGATCTGTATGACCAGCCCAGTACCAGTCATCAAGCTGCAATTGGTGCCGCTAAGCGGGATGCAGCCTCCGCTGGTACCACTAGCTCAGTCAAAAAGGCGCAGTCCAAACCACCTCCTATAGTAATGGAGGGAGTGGACGACGTATGCCTGATGATGCAGAGCATCGAAAATATAGTGGACCTAGAAAAGGTTGAGGCTAGGGCGTCAATGAGCGGTGTCCTAAGGCTTTACGCGGCTGACGCTAATACATTTCGCACCATAGTGAACTGGCTCGAGATCGAAGAGTATGAGTTCCACTGCTACCAGCTTAAAGAGGACAGGCCTTACAGGGTATGCGTGAAAGGCCTGCACCACAGTACGCTACATCACCAAATCAAGGATGAGCTGGAAAAGATAGGGCACAAGGTTCTCGATATTCACACGCCGCTTAGGCGAAACGAACCGGGTACCTCAAAAGCGTCGCCAGTCAATATGTTCTTCCTAAATATTGCTGCTGCGGCAAACAATAAGGAGGTCCTGGCGGTAAAGGCACTATGTCATATGAGAGTAGTTATTGAGCCTCTCCGCAAGCGTAACGCTATTGTCCAGTGCCATCGTTGTCAGCAGTTTGGCCACACAGCCAAATACTGCCGTAAGGCCCACACTTGTGTGAAATGTGCCGGCGAACACCCAGCCAAGGACTGTACCAGGCCACGCATCGAGCTGTGCACTTGCTACAACTGTAGCAAGAAGAACATTAATTCTTTGGCGGTCAGCAACCTGCAAACTATAAAGGTTGCAGCAAGCTACAAGCGTTCCTGCAGCGATTCAGACCCAGAAGTGGAGTGGCTGGAAGAACAGAAGTAAGCGAGCGACCAACTCCACGGGGCTTAGCTGGAGGTAAGGAAATCCCCTCTTCTCGAGGCTGAATATCTTATGCAGATGTGGCTAGAGGGTCCATTCACCACAAGCAACCAATGAGCCTGACGCACCAACAACAGAAGCAACCGCAACAGCCCTATGATGGTAGCCCCAGTCGTCAAAGGAGCCGCAGCCGGACAAGGGCGTCTAGGGGTACACTTCAGCGCTCGACGGATGCTAGCAGCAGCATTGAAGCCATCCTGCAGACGCTTAATGAAAACATTAATTCTTTGCGCTCGATTCAAGAGAAGCAAATGGAATTAATGATGATGATGATGAAGCAACAGCAACAACAGTCACATCAGCAGGGGCAGATTATCAATCTGCTCACTGTTCTCCAAGCGCGTCAAGCGCCATAATGATGCCGCTGCGCATCCTAGTGTGGAACGCCGACGGCGTATCCACGAAGTTGCCTGAAGTAGAGTGCTTCGTGCGACGTCACGAAATCGATGTATTACTGCTCAGCGAGACACACTGCAAGGGGGCAGAGACGCCTAAGCTATTCGGATTTGTAGCCTACACTGCCAATGATCCGAGTGGTGGCAACGCCAAAGGCGGAGCAGCTATCTTAATCAAAAATAGCCTTGCCCACTTTCCGCTAACACCAATAGCCACTGCCAAGGTGCAACTTGCGCCGGCGGTTATTGAAACGGCACTTGGTCCTATAAGCTTTGGAGCGGTCTACTGCCCACCGAGATTTGAATGGACTACGGACGAGTTTAAGGACATTTTGGAAGAGTTCCAGACGAAGTTCATTGTTGCAGGCGATTGGAACGCGTCCCACTGGCTCTGGGGTGCGGGAAGGAGCAACCAAAGAGGCATTGCATTAGCGAATCTCGTCCTAAATTCGGAGGTGGACTCGCAGCAACAGGAGGACCAACAAGATACCCGTACGGCAGTAGAGGCTCACCAGGGTACATCGATTTTGCACTGACAAAGGGTGTGCTGGGCATCCACGCTAACATAAGTGCGGTTGTTGAGCTTAGCTCCGACCACCTGCCTCTGGTAATTACGCTGGATGCGGGGGCAATATCCTACCCTAAGATGGAGCGGCTTATCACTAGGCGTACTAACCTGGAGGTATTCCAATCGCAACTGGAGTCCACACTGCCTTAAACTCTGGACAGGACTGGCAACTCGCAGAATATCTCGGTAGCCCGCGGCAGATCGAATCCCAATACCCAGGGAGATCCTGCTGCTTATAGCTGAGAAGAGACGCTTACGCACTAGGTGGATGAGGTCTCGGCACCCGTTGGACAAAACGGAATGGAATCGAGCGCTGAGCAGGCTCCGATGCGCGTTGGTGCTGCACAAAGCCGCATGGTTCGACGAAAGGCTTGCGAACACTGGAGTCGAAAGCGAAGCGACGCATTCGCTGTGGAAGGCCACGCGCGCAATCAAAAGGCGTTGCACGAGGAAGGCGCCTCTAGTAGATAGCAACGGGACACGGTGTCGGACCGACTTGGGACAAGCGGAGGTATTCGCTGCGCACCTCGCCGAGCGATTTCAACCATTTAAGCTTGCCAGCCTGCAACAGGTTGAAGAAACTCAGGACCAGCTGAACCAAGCGCTTCAAATGGATATGCCAATCACGCCGTTTGAACCCTGCGAGGTAGCCGAAGTCATTGTGCGACAGAGTAACAACAAAGCACCTGGACATGACGTCATCTGCAACGCCACATTGAAGGCCCTGCCCAGACAAGCGATTCTCTACATAACGTTGGTTTTCAACGCTATTGTGAGGTTGCAATACTTCCCTTATCAGTGGAAGCTCGGGATAATCTCCATGATCCACAAACCTGGCAAGCCGGAAAGGGAGCCCGCCTCCTACCGGCCGATCAGTCTCCTCCCTTCAATTTCGAAGGTGTTTGAGAGACTGATTGCTGTCCGGATTGTAAGGATTATGGAAGCCCAGGGGATTACCCCTGAGCACCAGTTCGGTTTCCGTGCTGGCCACTGTACTGTCGAGCAGCTCCATCGAGTCGTCGAGCAAATTCTGACTGCCTACGACAGTAAGGAATATTGTAACAGCCTCTTCTTGGACATTCGAGAAGCGTTAGATCAAGTGTGGCACATTGCACTCCAACTGAAAATCAAGCAGACGCTGCCTGCTCCATATTTTGGGTTGCTAAAATCGTACCTGGAAGGAAGGAGGTTCGCTGTGCGCTTTCATTCAGCAATTTCCACCGAGCACAACGTAGCAGCTGGTGTTCCACAAGGTAGTGTCCTCGGCCCCCTGCTCTACTGCCTGTATAGCCACGACATGCCGCAGCCAGATGTAAGCCTTTACGAGAAATCTATGTTGGCCACATTTGCCGATGACGTGTGCGTCACCTACAGGTCCCGATGCGAGCACGACGCAGCCGATGGTATCCAGGACTTTGCATACCGGTTCTCGGAATGGGCAAGACGTTGGAACATTGGCATCAATAGCAGTAAATCCAACAACGTCTGCTTTACTTTCCGTCTACATCGAGGAAGCCCCCGTACCACAGCCGAACGCAGCAAAGTACCTTGGAGTGCTTCTGGATCGCAGACTCACATTTTCCAAGCATGTGACCGACATCAGAACGCGCCTACGTGCTAAGGTGGCGAAGCACTACTGGCTACTTTCTTCGCGCAGTAAATTGTCGCTATCCAACAAGCTGACAATTTACAAACAGATCTTAGCACCAAACTGGAAGTATGGGTGCCAAATCTGGGGCTTAGCATGCGACAGCCACATCAAAAGGATCCAGGCTATTCAAAATAAGGTAGCAAGACTCATCACCGGCTGCGAGTGGTTTGTTCGAAACACCACCCTGCACAGAGACCTGAAACTCGCAACGGTATTTGACGAAATAAACCAGCACTCGAGCAGATACCATGACAGGCTGGAGCGCAACAGAAATCGGCTGGCCAGCGCCCTAAACAGATCTCGCCCACCAAGGAGGCTCAATAGAAGGCAACCGAGGGATCTCATTACCCGATCTCCTTTGACAAGGGTCCGCAGAAGCTGACGCTTATCTTAAATCCTAAATCCTATTTGTTATATGTGATTGTTATGTAATTGTAGTTAAATTACTGTAAATTTGAAAAAGCTAACTATAGTTAGCCGGCGAGCCCAAATGGGCTGAATTAATAGATAAGAAGGACACAAAGGGGCTTCAAGACTTCCCCGTATGCCTTAATAAATAAATTAATAAAAAAAAAAAAAAAAAAAAAAAAAATTTCTAATTTATTTACTTATGGTATTCTCTCATTGTGTGTGTGTGCCATCTTCAGCTTGCAGCCTTTGGGATAATCTTTTGTCTCCCTGAAGTGTGTGTCTGTGTGTGTGTGTGTGGAGTCTGCTGTTTGCATGTGTGTGAGTGTAGCTTGTCATTTATTTATTTTATGCCACATCGATTCCGCGAGTTCGATATTGTCAATATTTTTATGAATTAAATTTTGTGTACACCTTAGCATATTTAGTCATGTATATCTATTAGCAAATGTTTTAAATTTCATGTTGCTAGTTAATTACCGCTAATTAATATTAAATATTTTTTGATTTTGATTGTCGATTATGAAAACATCATAAGAACTTATTTCAAAAATATAACGAATTATTTAGATACGAACCTCTTATTCTTTGGTCCTTGATTTACGACACCCTTTGTGCATCCGCGCAGCTCCTGAAACTACATCGCAGGTCATCTAGCTTATTCGCTCCCAGAGGGTACATGTAATTAAAACAAAACCATAACAAGTCTAGTGGTATTTGTAAACACAATGGGCATAAGTTTTAATTAGCATTAACGATGACGTGGCCAAGAATAGAACTGACTTAATATCAAATGGACCACGTCATCAATATATGAATACCGTCTCTGGGACGTAGATTTCCTACGAATTGGAATTTTATATTAAATTCGATATTGTCAATATTTTTATGAAGTAAATTTTGTGTTCACCTCAGCATCGTTAGTCATGTATTAGCAAGTGTTTTAAATTTCATGTTGCTAGTTAATAACCGCTAATTAATATTAAATATTTTTTGATTTTGATTGTCGATTATGAAAACAACATAAGAACTTATTTCAAAAATATAACGAATTATTTAGATACGAACCTCTTATTCTTTGGTCCTTGATTTACGACATCCTCTGTGCTAATTTTACATCCGCGCAGCTCCTGAAACTACATCGCAGGTCATCAAGCTTATTCGCTCCCAGAGGGTACATGTAATTAAAACAAAACCATAACAAGTCTAGTGGTATTTGTAAACACAATGGGCATAAGTTTTAATTAGCATTAAGGAGACGTGGCCAAGAATAAAACTTTTTTTTTTTATACTTATTGCGTTATTTATTGGATCTTCTCTTTTTGTGAGGCTAACAATAATTATTCAAATCTTATTATATAACTTATATTAACTACGGTATGAAGTAATTGTATTAGTTAGAGACGGCCCTAGGATTTCTTTGCTGGGCTGGAGAATCTTTGCGCTTCAGTCGGCTCTGACTGTAGACTCGCGTAAGCGACTTCGCGAGAGGATTTTCGTGTGCGGCGAGCTTTGCTTGATGTTTACTTTTTTTCATCTGAATTTCCTCATTGACAAGGTTTATGTGGAGGTCTCTATGGATGCTTTCGCTGCGTAGGTACCATGGTGCCCCAGTGATAGTTCGCAGAATCGTGGACTGAGCTCGCTGTATGATTTCAATGTTGGTTTTTGAAGCGTTTCCCCATAGTTCACAGCCGTATGTCCAGATGGGTTTCAGCACGGTATTGTAGAGGAGTACTTTGTATTCCAGACTAAGGGGAGAGTTGTAATTAATAAGCCAGTGAAGATTGGCTGCTTTGAGCTTCATATGAGTCCTCTTAGATTCTATATGTCGCCGCCAGGTGAGGCGTATATCTAGGTGAACGCCGAGATATGTTACAACGTCTGCTTGTGGGATAAATGTATTGTTCAGGGTACAGGGTGGGCAGGTTTGTCTGTTCAGTGTGAAGGTTACATGTCTGCTTTTGGTCTCGTTTATCTTAATGCGCCAGTCCGCAAACCATCTTTCCACTATTTTAAGATGGCAGGCAAGTTGCTCTGTTGCCTTTGCTGGGCATCTAGATCGGCTAAGTATTGCGGTATCGTCAGCAAACGTAGAGGTTGTGAGCTGATAGTTTGTAGGCATGTCTGCTGTGAATAGGGTATTAAGAACGGGGCCCAGTACACTACCTTGGGGGACTCCAGCATTGATAACGCGGTCGTGTGAAGTCGAACTGTTACACCTGGTTGAGAACACTCTTTTGAAGAGATAAGATTCGAACACTTTGTGCGTGTTCTGGTGAAGCAGTTTTGTTATTTTGTACACTAGTCCTTCCAGCCAGACTCGGTCAAATGCTTGTGCAACATCTAAGAATATAGCTGAACAGTATTCCCGGTGCTCAAAAGCGGTACGAATTTCGTTTGTGATGCGATTGACCTGTTCGATCGATCCGTGATTTTTGCGAAAGCCAAACTGATGCGATGGTATTGTATTTCGACTTCTTAAGTAGGGAGTTAGTTGTTTTAAAAATGCCTTTTCGAACAGTTTCGAGAGACACGTTAGGAGACTGATTGGTCTGTAGGATGAGGGTTCCGTTTTGTCTTTGCCTGGCTTGGGAATCATTACTATAACCGCCTTTTTCCACCTTTGGGGATAGTATCCAAGTTTCGTAATAGCGTTGAAAAGATGGCATAAGGTCAGAACCGCACACGGTGGGAGTTCTATGATCATTTTTGGTGCCACCAAGTCATGTCCAGGTGATTTTTTGGGATTAAGATCTTTTATGATAGATGCTATCTCACTTTGGCTGAATGTTACTGGATTTATAGGGGCAAGATTTTAGTTACTACAGGGAGGACAAATGAGTTGCTAGCAGGATTTGGTTGGAATACTTTCTGAAGGTGATCGGCGAACGATATTGGTAATATTTTTATGAAGTAAATTTTGTGTACACCTTAGCATATTTAGTAATGTATGTTAATAACGGCTAATTACTATTAAATATTTTTTGATTTTGATTGTCTATAATCAAAACAACATATGAACTTATTTTAAAAATATAACGAATTATTTAGATATAAACCTCTTATTCTATGGTCCTTGATTTATGACATCCTTTTCGCTGATTGTATATTCGGATAGCTCCTAATATTACATCGTAGGTCGTCTGGCGTATTGGCTTTCAGAGGGAACTTATAATTGAAACTAAACCATTATAAGTTTCACCATAGAATATTTTGTTATGCATATTTATTAGCAATTGTTTGAGAACGAGACACCCTGTATACGCGAACAAGTCACCCTTTATCTTTATTTACATTCTTATTTGTCTGCAGCTTCAGCGGAGCTTATCAGCGGAATCAATGTAAGCATCGCACCGCTGTAATTGTCCGCGAGCTTGCCCAGTACTTTTCCAAACTTCTAACTCCCTTCTAACTGTAACTTGTTTACGTCTTATGCTAGACTAATCGTATGGCGTGATTACAGCCAAAGCTGAATTCAGTCACAATTTTGATCTGCGAGAAACGTACGCATCGGTGTCGAAATAATTAATATTAAGTGTCTGAACTTAACCAATAAATTAAAATTAACAGTAACACTGGCGGTTTTATTTATAAACATAAAAATTGGTCCTTCGAGAGCCGGATAACCGGAAGTGCGTTTCTTTCGGGCATTTGATTTTGATTATTGGCCTTTTGGCAAACGATGATCTATAGATTCCTACATCGTGTAGAATCGTTCCCTTCTTTCGACCACCATGCGGAGTGTGATTCAACAACGGGGCTTCTGCAAAAGCCAAATTACTCGTGCGCATAATAATGCCTTAAAATTTGTTGATGACATTCAATCAGTGCAAACAATAGTTGTCCGCCTGGCGCAACTACAGGAAAATTATTTGCGGTTCGTACGGCTCTCGGAAGAGCTGTATGCATTTAAATCGGAAGCCGATTGGGAGAACCCTGACGAGGATTTTGACGCATATGAGGACAAACATTATGCTACACATGCTATTCTCAGCAATACTTTGGAGGAGTTGAGACGGGATGTCACCTCAAACAGTATTGATGTCACAGTTCAAGCCGCAGGCACATCCCAGAGAAGTCATGTCGATTTTCAGTTCGAGAGAATTAAACTTCCGACTTTTTCTGGAAATTATGAGGACTGGAAACATTTTTCGGACATGTTTATTGGATCGATTGCTTCCAATTCGAGCCTGACGGATTGCCAACGATTTCATTATTTAAAATCGTACCTTGCCGGAGACGCGCTTGCATTAGTTAAACATATTCCAGTTACTAATGACAACTATCGGGAAGCATGGGAGCGGCTGGAACAGCGATATAACAAACAATCGCTAATTATTCGATCGTTCTTAAACAGTTTCATGAGCCTTCCGAGTGCTATAAATTCAAATATCGGCACAGTGCGGAAAATTGCCGATGGTGCAGACGAAGTTATTCGTGGTCTACGAGCTCTTAATTGCGAAGAGAGGGATCCCTGGCTAATTTTCATTTTACTTTCAAAATTAGATAGCGATACCCGCCAAGCCTGGGCTCAGTGCGCAGAATCCGAGGAAAAAGGTGTGACCATCAACCGATTCTTGAAATTTCTCACATCACGCTGCGATACGTTGGAGGCTTTTGAATTAACTCGATCAACCCAAGCTCGACGCGCAGCTACCACGCACCACGCAGACACGCATCCAAGACGGGAAGAGCCGAAGTGCACATCGTGCCAGCAGAATCACCAACTGTTTAAGTGTCCTCAATTCATCGCACTCGACATTGCATCTCGCCGAGACTTCCTCAAATCAAGAAAGCTCTGTTTCAATTGCCTCAGCCCGGCTCATATGGTGGGCAACTGTACATCGAGGCATACTTGTCGGATCTGCCGCCGCAAGCATCATACTTTGGTTCATGGCTCGTCGCAGCCAATTCAAAATGGCAACAACATTGACACAGCAAGTGTTGACAGCCGCGATCGACCAGCAGTCTCACATGCGGGATCTACAATTGGCCACAATCAACCGCTAGCTCGAGAAGGTCATCGCTTGGGAAGCGAGACTCCCGCGGAAAACAACTTTACGCATCATACTCTGGAGAATATTCCGGCGGCTGGTTCTCAGACTCTGTTGCCAACCATCCTTGCTGACGTCATCGACGCCTGGGGAAACACTACAACCTGCAGGCTGCTCCTGGACACTGGATCTACAATAACCTTGGCATCGGAATCATTTGTTCAGCGAATAGGCGTGCGTCGAACGCACGCACGGATTTCTATTCTCGGTCTCGCCGCCAACAGCGCGGGCGTTACCCGAGGACGCGCACATATCAAGCTGCGCTCTCGTCATTCGGGCCAAACTGTCGAATTGGTCTCGTTCATTCTCACCTCGCTGACGTCATCACTTCCTGCCCAAGTTATTGACACCTCATCCTCTACGTGGAGGCAAATCTGCGAGCTTCCTTTGGCAGACCCAACGTTCTGCACACCTGGAGCAATCGATGTCATTGTTGGATCGGATCAACTTTGGTCTCTATACACAGGAGATCGGAAACACTTTGGTAACGACTTTCCTATCGCTCTCAATACTGTATTTGGTTGGATTCTTGCAGGCTCTTACTCTGCATTCGATGATCACCCTACTTCTGCGGTTACTCATCACGCGGACCTAGACACGATGGTTCGTTCATTCATGGAGATGGACAGCATTCAGCCTAACCAGGCTCTCCTGGACGCCAGCGATCCCACAGAGCGTCATTTTGCTGCCACACACAAGCGCTCGACGGACGGGGTGTACGTCGTCGAGTATCCCTTCAAGGAGAAGGCACCGCCTATTGATTCGACCTTGCCACAGGCCATCAATCGCTTCTTCTCGCTGGAACGCAAATTTCGTCGGTATCCAGAATTGAAGCAGCAGTACGAAGCTTTCCTGGACGACTACTTGCAACGTGGACATATGGAACAACTGACCTCGGCTCAGGTTGAAGAGTCCCCAGACACCTGCTTCTATTTGCCGCACCACGCTGTCATCAAACTGGACAGTCTGACTACCAAATGTCGTGTAGTTTTTGATGGATCAGGAAAGGACAGCTCTGGAGTATCGCTCAATGACAGACTACATATTGGTCCACCGATTCAACGCGATCTTTTTGGCGTTTGTCTACGCTTCCGGCAGCACCAATATGTTTTATGTGCAGATGTCGAAAAGATGTTTCGAGGCATTAAAGTCTTTAAGCCACACACCAATTTTCAGCGCATTGTTTGGCGCACGACTGAGAATGAACCTCTGCTTCATTTTCGCCTGCTGACGGTTACCTACGGATTGGCACCGTCACCATTTCTGGCTGTTCGAGTTCTAAAGCAACTTGCCGACGATCATGGCCATGAATACCCTGCAGCAGCTCACGCTCTTCTGCACGATGCCTATGTGGACGATATCCCTACAGGCGCCAACACATTCGAGGAGCTTATGATTCTCAAGGACGAGCTTATAGCCCTCTTGGATAAGGGAAAATTCAAGCTACGCAAATGGAGCTCTAATAGTTGGCGTCTTCTGAAATCATTACCAGAGGAAGATAGATGTTTTGAACCTATCCAGCTCCTCAACAAATCAGCTGCGGATTCACCTGTCAAAGTTCTTGGTATCCAATGGAACCCTGGGAAGGACGTCCTGTATCTCAACCTAAAGGGATGCGATGCGACCATTTCTCCGACGAAAAGGGAACTCTTGTCTCAGCTATCAAGAATTTATGATCCGCTTGGACTGGTAGCGCCGGTCACAGTTCTACTCAAGCTAATCTTCCAAGAAAGCTGGACAAGTGTCCTGCAGTGGGACGACCCCATACCTGAAAGTCTACGTACGCGCTGGAGAGCCTTAGTAGAGGATTTGCCAGCACTTACGCAATGCCAAGTACCACGGTATATTGCGTCACCATTTCGAGATGTTCAACTACACGGATTCGCCGACGCATCCTCGCACGCCTACGGTGCGGTAGTTTACGCTCGAGTTGCAGTTGGATGCAGCTTTCAAGTAACTCTGGTTGCCGCCAAAACACGGGTGGCCCCGATCAAGCCCGTATCAATTCCACGTTTGGAGCTAAACGCTGCGTTACTTCTATCTCGATTGCTTTCTATTGTCAAAACATCACTAACAATTCCTCTTTTCAGCACGAGCTGCTGGACAGATTCAGAAATTGTGCTACATTGGCTTTCAGCTCCCCCTCGACGGTGGAACACCTACGTCTGCAACCGAACTTCTGAGATATTGAGCGACTTTCCCCGTAGCTGCTGGAACCATGTTCGCACGGAAGACAATCCTGCAGATTGTGCTTCCCGAGGACTTCATCCGTCAAAGCTTCTGGAGCATCGACTGTGGTGGAAAGGTCCGTCCTGGCTGGCCACACCCACCTCTGAGTGGCCACCTTCTACAAGCAAGTTCAGCGTATCTTCAAGTTTCGATGTCAACACCGAAGAACGAGCCATAAAGCCCACGACTCTACATAACTTTCCTGATGAAAGTATACACGAGTTCCTCATCCACAAATTCTCAACCTGGACGCGTCTTATAAGGGTATCTAGCTACTGTCATCGCTTTATTCACACTCTTCGATCCCATCATAGGAATTCGGCACCATTCCTTACGTCTGAAGAGTTGCTGGACGCACAGCGCCGACTTATTCGACATGTGCAACAAAAATCCTTTGCCAGAGAATATGAGCAGCTAGAGAATCGACGCCAGCTTAACGCTAAATCGCATCTTATCCGGTTTTCTCCGTTTCTGGATGATTATGGAGTAATGCGAGTCGGTGGGAGAATCGAGCAATCTACACTCAACTATAACGCCAAGCACCCGATTCTGATACCTAAAGATACTCCACTAGCTGGACTCCTGGTTCGACATTTTCATGTCTCCTATCTGCACACTGGAGTTGATGCAACGTTCACCAATCTTCGTCAGCAGTACTGGATTCTGGGAGCCCGCAATCTCGTCAGAAAGGCAGTCTTCCAATGCAAATCCTGTTTTCTTCAACGAAAGGGCACAAGCAACCAGATCATGGGAGAGCTACCAATTCCTCGAGTTCAAGCTAGCCGCTGCTTTCAACACACAGGGCTGGACTACGCTGGACCGATCGCAATCAAGGAATCAAAGGGAAGAACTCCACGCATCGGAAAGGCATGGTTTTCTATTTTCGTGTGCCTCACTACAAAGGCACTTCACATCGAGGTTGTTAGTGAGCTAACTACACAGGCTTTCATCGCAGCCTTTCAACGATTCATTGCCCGCCGAGCGAAGCCTACTGACCTGTATTCGGATAATGGAACAACATTTAATGGAGGCAAGCAAACTTTGGATGACATGAGACGTCTGGCCATTCAACAAGCCAAAGATGAGGAATTAGCAGGATTCTTTGCCAATGAAGGGATTTCTTGGCACTTTATACCCCCGTCTGCTCCACATTTTGGAGGGATGTGGGAAGCTGGAGTTCGCTCAATTAAACTCCATATGAAACGAATACTTGGATCAAAGGCTTTAACGTTTGAGGAGCTCTCTACTGTCCTGACCCAAATTGAAGCTATCCTGAATTCACGCCCGCTGTGCCCAACTGGGGATAATTCTTTGGATCCACTGACGCCTGCTCATTTTTTGACTGGATCTCCGTATACTGCATTGCCTGAACCCTGTCGTCTGGATATGCAAGTCAATCGATTGGAGAGGTGGAATCAGCTGCAAGCCATGGTTCAAGGCTTTTGGAAAAGGTGGCATATGGAATACCTGACATCTCTTCATGAGCGGACAAAGTGGCATCTGGAAACCGAGAATCTGAAGATCGACACACTGGTAGTACTCAAGGAGCCCAATCTACCGCCCTCTAAATGGATTCTTGGCCGCATCACAGCAGTGCACGCAGGAATCGACAACAAGGTCCGAGTCGTTACAGTGAAGACTGCTCACGGATTATACAAACGCCCAATTGCCAAAATCGCTGTACTGCCTCTCTGCTGAACAACCGTTCAGGGGGCCGGTATGTTTGGGAACGAGACACCCTGTATACGCGAACAAGTCACCCTTTATCTTTATTTACATTCTTATTTGTCTGCAGCTTCAGCGGAGCTTATCAGCGGAATCAATGTAAGCATCGCACCGCTGTAATTGTCCGCGAGCTTGCCCAGTACTTTTCCAAACTTCTAACTCCCTTCTAACTGTAACTTGTTTACGTCTTATGCTAGACTAATCGTATGGCGTGATTACAGCCAAAGCTGAATTCAGTCACAATTTTGATCTGCGAGAAACGTACGCATCGGTGTCGAAATAAATAATATTAAGTGTCTGAACTTAACCAATAAATTAAAATTAACAGTAACACTGGCGGTTTTATTTATAAACATAAAAATTGGTCCTTCGAGAGCCGGATAACCGGAAGTGCGTTTCTTTCGGGCATTTGATTTTGATTATTGGCCTTTTGGCAAACGATGATCTATAGATTCCTACATCGTGTAGAATCGTTCCCTTCTTTCGACCACCATGCGGAGTGTGATTCAACAACGGGGCTTCTGCAAAAGCCAAATTACTCGTGCGCATAATAATGCCTTAAAATTTGTTGATGACATTCAATCAGTGCAAACAATAGTTGTCCGCCTGGCGCAACTACAGGAAAATTATTTGCGGTTCGTACGGCTCTCGGAAGAGCTGTATGCATTTAAATCGGAAGCCGATTGGGAGAACCCTGACGAGGATTTTGACGCATATGAGGACAAACATTATGCTACACATGCTATTCTCAGCAATACTTTGGAGGAGTTGAGACGGGATGTCACCTCAAACAGTATTGATGTCACAGTTCAAGCCGCAGGCACATCCCAGAGAAGTCATGTCGATTTTCAGTTCGAGAGAATTAAACTTCCGACTTTTTCTGGAAATTATGAGGACTGGAAACATTTTTCGGACATGTTTATTGGATCGATTGCTTCCAATTCGAGCCTGACGGATTGCCAACGATTTCATTATTTAAAATCGTACCTTGCCGGAGACGCGCTTGCATTAGTTAAACATATTCCAGTTACTAATGACAACTATCGGGAAGCATGGGAGCGGCTGGAACAGCGATATAACAAACAATCGCTAATTATTCGATCGTTCTTAAACAGTTTCATGAGCCTTCCGAGTGCTATAAATTCAAATATCGGCACAGTGCGGAAAATTGCCGATGGTGCAGACGAAGTTATTCGTGGTCTACGAGCTCTTAATTGCGAAGAGAGGGATCCCTGGCTAATTTTCATTTTACTTTCAAAATTAGATAGCGATACCCGCCAAGCCTGGGCTCAGTGCGCAGAATCCGAGGAAAAAGGTGTGACCATCAACCGATTCTTGAAATTTCTCACATCACGCTGCGATACGTTGGAGGCTTTTGAATTAACTCGATCAACCCAAGCTCGACGCGCAGCTACCACGCACCACGCAGACACGCATCCAAGACGGGAAGAGCCGAAGTGCACATCGTGCCAGCAGAATCACCAACTGTTTAAGTGTCCTCAATTCATCGCACTCGACATTGCATCTCTCCGAGACTTCCTCAAATCAAGAAAGCTCTGTTTCAATTGCCTCAGCCCGGCTCATATGGTGGGCAACTGTACATCGAGGCATACTTGTCGGATCTGCCGCCGCAAGCATCATACTTTGGTTCATGGCTCGTCGCAGCCAATTCAAAATGGCAACAACATTGACACAGCAAGTGTTGACAGCCGCGATCGACCAGCAGTCTCACATGCGGGATCTACAATTGGCCACAATCAACCGCTAGCTCGAGAAGGTCATCGCTTGGGAAGCGAGACTCCCGCGGAAAACAACTTTACGCATCATACTCTGGAGAATATTCCGGCGGCTGGTTCTCAGACTCTGTTGCCAACCATCCTTGCTGACGTCATCGACGCCTGGGGAAACACTACAACCTGCAGGCTGCTCCTGGACACTGGATCTACAATAACCTTGGCATCGGAATCATTTGTTCAGCGAATAGGCGTGCGTCGAACGCACGCACGGATTTCTATTCTCGGTCTCGCCGCCAACAGCGCGGGCGTTACCCGAGGACGCGCACATATCAAGCTGCGCTCTCGTCATTCGGGCCAAACTGTCGAATTGGTCTCGTTCATTCTCACCTCGCTGACGTCATCACTTCCTGCCCAAGTTATTGACACCTCATCCTCTACGTGGAGGCAAATCTGCGAGCTTCCTTTGGCAGACCCAACGTTCTGCACACCTGGAGCAATCGATGTCATTGTTGGATCGGATCAACTTTGGTCTCTATACACAGGAGATCGGAAACACTTTGGTAACGACTTTCCTATCGCTCTCAATACTGTATTTGGTTGGATTCTTGCAGGCTCTTACTCTGCATTCGATGATCACCCTACTTCTGCGGTTACTCATCACGCGGACCTAGACACGATGGTTCGTTCATTCATGGAGATGGACAGCATTCAGCCTAACCAGGCTCTCCTGGACGCCAGCGATCCCACAGAGCGTCATTTTGCTGCCACACACAAGCGCTCGAAGGACGGGGTGTACGTCGTCGAGTATCCCTTCAAGGAGAAGGCACCGCCTATTGATTCGACCTTGCCACAGGCCATCAATCGCTTCTTCTCGCTGGAACGCAAATTTCGTCGGTATCCAGAATTGAAGCAGCAGTACGAAGCTTTCCTGGACGACTACTTGCAACGTGGACATATGGAACAACTGACCTCGGCTCAGGTTGAAGAGTCCCCAGACACCTGCTTCTATTTGCCGCACCACGCTGTCATCAAACTGGACAGTCTGACTACCAAATGTCGTGTAGTTTTTGATGGATCAGGAAAGGACAGCTCTGGAGTATCGCTCAATGACAGACTACATATTGGTCCACCGATTCAACGCGATCTTTTTGGCGTTTGTCTACGCTTCCGGCAGCACCAATATGTTTTATGTGCAGATGTCGAAAAGATGTTTCGAGGCATTAAAGTCTTTAAGCCACACACCAATTTTCAGCGCATTGTTTGGCGCACGACTGAGAATGAACCTCTGCTTCATTTTCGCCTGCTGACGGTTACCTACGGATTGGCACCGTCACCATTTCTGGCTGTTCGAGTTCTAAAGCAACTTGCCGACGATCATGGCCATGAATACCCTGCAGCAGCTCACGCTCTTCTGCACGATGCCTATGTGGACGATATCCCTACAGGCGCCAACACATTCGAGGAGCTTATGATTCTCAAGGACGAGCTTATAGCCCTCTTGGATAAGGGAAAATTCAAGCTACGCAAATGGAGTTCTAATAGTTGGCGTCTTCTGAAATCATTACCAGAGGAAGATAGATGTTTTGAACCTATCCAGCTCCTCAACAAATCAGCTGCGGATTCACCTGTCAAAGTTCTTGGTATCCAATGGAACCCTGGGAAGGACGTCCTGTATCTCAACCTAAAGGGATGCGATGCGACCATTTCTCCGACGAAAAGGGAACTCTTGTCTCAGCTATCAAGAATTTATGATCCGCTTGGACTGGTAGCGCCGGTCACAGTTCTACTCAAGCTAATCTTCCAAGAAAGCTGGACAAGTGTCCTGCAGTGGGACGACCCCATACCTGAAAGTCTACGTACGCGCTGGAGAGCCTTAGTAGAGGATTTGCCAGCACTTACGCAATGCCAAGTACCACGGTATATTGCGTCACCATTTCGAGATGTTCAACTACACGGATTCGCCGACGCATCCTCGCACGCCTACGGTGCGGTAGTTTACGCTCGAGTTGCAGTTGGATGCAGCTTTCAAGTAACTCTGGTTGCCGCCAAAACACGGGTGGCCCCGATCAAGCCCGTATCAATTCCACGTTTGGAGCTAAACGCTGCGTTACTTCTATCTCGATTGCTTTCTATTGTCAAAACATCACTAACAATTCCTCTTTTCAGCACGAGCTGCTGGACAGATTCAGAAATTGTGCTACATTGGCTTTCAGCTCCCCCTCGACGGTGGAACACCTACGTCTGCAACCGAACTTCTGAGATATTGAGCGACTTTCCCCGTAGCTGCTGGAACCATGTTCGCACGGAAGACAATCCTGCAGATTGTGCTTCCCGAGGACTTCATCCGTCAAAGCTTCTGGAGCATCGACTGTGGTGGAAAGGTCCGTCCTGGCTGGCCACACCCACCTCTGAGTGGCCACCTTCTACAAGCAAGTTCAGCGTATCTTCAAGTTTCGATGTCAACACCGAAGAACGAGCCATAAAGCCCACGACTCTACATAACTTTCCTGATGAAAGTATACACGAGTTCCTCATCCACAAATTCTCAACCTGGACGCGTCTTATAAGGGTATCTAGCTACTGTCATCGCTTTATTCACACTCTTCGATCCCATCATAGGAATTCGGCACCATTCCTTACGTCTGAAGAGTTGCTGGACGCACAGCGCCGACTTATTCGACATGTGCAACAAAAATCCTTTGCCAGAGATTATGAGCAGCTAGAGAATCGACGCCAGCTTAACGCTAAATCGCATCTTATCCGGTTTTCTCCGTTTCTGGATGATTATGGAGTAATGCGAGTCGGTGGGAGAATCGAGCAATCTACACTCAACTATAACGCCAAGCACCCGATTCTGATACCTAAAGATACTCCACTAGCTGGACTCCTGGTTCGACATTTTCATGTCTCCTATCTGCACACTGGAGTTGATGCAACGTTCACCAATCTTCGTCAGCAGTACTGGATTCTGGGAGCCCGCAATCTCGTCAGAAAGGCAGTCTTCCAATGCAAATCCTGTTTTCTTCAACGAAAGGGCACAAGCAACCAGATCATGGGAGAGCTACCAATTCCTCGAGTTCAAGCTAGCCGCTGCTTTCAACACACAGGGCTGGACTACGCTGGACCGATCGCAATCAAGGAATCAAAGGGAAGAACTCCACGCATCGGAAAGGCATGGTTTTCTATTTTCGTGTGCCTCACTACAAAGGCACTTCACATAGAGGTTGTTAGTGAGCTAACTACACAGGCTTTCATCGCAGCCTTTCAACGATTCATTGCCCGCCGAGCATATGGCATATGGAATACCTGACATCTCTTCATGAGCGGACAAAGTGGCATCTGGAAACCGAGAATCTGAAGATCGACACACTGGTAGTACTCAAGGAGCCCAATCTACCGCCCTCTAAATGGATTCTTGGCCGCATCACAGCACGCAGGAATCGACAACAAGGTCCGAGTCGTTACAGTGAAGACTGCTCACGGATTATACAAACGCCCAATTGCCAAAATCGCTGTACTGCCTCTCTGCTGAACAACCGTTCAGGGGGGCCGGTATGTTTGGGAACGAGACACCCTGTATACGCGAACAAGTCACCCTTTATCTTTATTTACATTCTTATTTGTCTGCAGCTTCAGCGGAGCTTATCAGCGGAATCAATGTAAGCATCGCACCGCTGTAATTGTCCGCGAGCTTGCCCAGTACTTTTCCAAACTTCTAACTCCCTTCTAACTGTAACTTGTTTACGTCTTATGCTAGACTAATCGTATGGCGTGATTACAGCCAAAGCTGAATTCAGTCACAATTTTGATCTGCGAGAAACGTACGCATCGGTGTCGAAATAAATAATATTAAGTGTCTGAACTTAACCAATAAATTAAAATTAACAGTAACACTGGCGGTTTTATTTATAAACATAAAAATTGGTCCTTCGAGAGCCGGATAACCGGAAGTGCGTTTCTTTCGGGCATTTGATTTTGATTATTGGCCTTTTGGCAAACGATGATCTATAGATTCCTACATCGTGTAGAATCGTTCCCTTCTTTCGACCACCATGCGGAGTGTGATTCAACAACGGGGCTTCTGCAAAAGCCAAATTACTCGTGCGCATAATAATGCCTTAAAATTTGTTGATGACATTCAATCAGTGCAAACAATAGTTGTCCGCCTGGCGCAACTACAGGAAAATTATTTGCGGTTCGTACGGCTCTCGGAAGAGCTGTATGCATTTAAATCGGAAGCCGATTGGGAGAACCCTGACGAGGATTTTGACGCATATGAGGACAAACATTATGCTACACATGCTATTCTCAGCAATACTTTGGAGGAGTTGAGACGGGATGTCACCTCAAACAGTATTGATGTCACAGTTCAAGCCGCAGGCACATCCCAGAGAAGTCATGTCGATTTTCAGTTCGAGAGAATTAAACTTCCGACTTTTTCTGGAAATTATGAGGACTGGAAACATTTTTCGGACATGTTTATTGGATCGATTGCTTCCAATTCGAGCCTGACGGATTGCCAACGATTTCATTATTTAAAATCGTACCTTGCCGGAGACGCGCTTGCATTAGTTAAACATATTCCAGTTACTAATGACAACTATCGGGAAGCATGGGAGCGGCTGGAACAGCGATATAACAAACAATCGCTAATTATTCGATCGTTCTTAAACAGTTTCATGAGCCTTCCGAGTGCTATAAATTCAAATATCGGCACAGTGCGGAAAATTGCCGATGGTGCAGACGAAGTTATTCGTGGTCTACGAGCTCTTAATTGCGAAGAGAGGGATCCCTGGCTAATTTTCATTTTACTTTCAAAATTAGATAGCGATACCCGCCAAGCCTGGGCTCAGTGCGCAGAATCCGAGGAAAAAGGTGTGACCATCAACCGATTCTTGAAATTTCTCACATCACGCTGCGATACGTTGGAGGCTTTTGAATTAACTCGATCAACCCAAGCTCGACGCGCAGCTACCACGCACCACGCAGACACGCATCCAAGACGGGAAGAGCCGAAGTGCACATCGTGCCAGCAGAATCACCAACTGTTTAAGTGTCCTCAATTCATCGCACTCGACATTGCATCTCTCCGAGACTTCCTCAAATCAAGAAAGCTCTGTTTCAATTGCCTCAGCCCGGCTCATATGGTGGGCAACTGTACATCGAGGCATACTTGTCGGATCTGCCGCCGCAAGCATCATACTTTGGTTCATGGCTCGTCGCAGCCAATTCAAAATGGCAACAACATTGACACAGCAAGTGTTGACAGCCGCGATCGACCAGCAGTCTCACATGCGGGATCTACAATTGGCCACAATCAACCGCTAGCTCGAGAAGGTCATCGCTTGGGAAGCGAGACTCCCGCGGAAAACAACTTTACGCATCATACTCTGGAGAATATTCCGGCGGCTGGTTCTCAGACTCTGTTGCCAACCATCCTTGCTGACGTCATCGACGCCTGGGGAAACACTACAACCTGCAGGCTGCTCCTGGACACTGGATCTACAATAACCTTGGCATCGGAATCATTTGTTCAGCGAATAGGCGTGCGTCGAACGCACGCACGGATTTCTATTCTCGGTCTCGCCGCCAACAGCGCGGGCGTTACCCGAGGACGCGCACATATCAAGCTGCGCTCTCGTCATTCGGGCCAAACTGTCGAATTGGTCTCGTTCATTCTCACCTCGCTGACGTCATCACTTCCTGCCCAAGTTATTGACACCTCATCCTCTACGTGGAGGCAAATCTGCGAGCTTCCTTTGGCAGACCCAACGTTCTGCACACCTGGAGCAATCGATGTCATTGTTGGATCGGATCAACTTTGGTCTCTATACACAGGAGATCGGAAACACTTTGGTAACGACTTTCCTATCGCTCTCAATACTGTATTTGGTTGGATTCTTGCAGGCTCTTACTCTGCATTCGATGATCACCCTACTTCTGCGGTTACTCATCACGCGGACCTAGACACGATGGTTCGTTCATTCATGGAGATGGACAGCATTCAGCCTAACCAGGCTCTCCTGGACGCCAGCGATCCCACAGAGCGTCATTTTGCTGCCACACACAAGCGCTCGAAGGACGGGGTGTACGTCGTCGAGTATCCCTTCAAGGAGAAGGCACCGCCTATTGATTCGACCTTGCCACAGGCCATCAATCGCTTCTTCTCGCTGGAACGCAAATTTCGTCGGTATCCAGAATTGAAGCAGCAGTACGAAGCTTTCCTGGACGACTACTTGCAACGTGGACATATGGAACAACTGACCTCGGCTCAGGTTGAAGAGTCCCCAGACACCTGCTTCTATTTGCCGCACCACGCTGTCATCAAACTGGACAGTCTGACTACCAAATGTCGTGTAGTTTTTGATGGATCAGGAAAGGACAGCTCTGGAGTATCGCTCAATGACAGACTACATATTGGTCCACCGATTCAACGCGATCTTTTTGGCGTTTGTCTACGCTTCCGGCAGCACCAATATGTTTTATGTGCAGATGTCGAAAAGATGTTTCGAGGCATTAAAGTCTTTAAGCCACACACCAATTTTCAGCGCATTGTTTGGCGCACGACTGAGAATGAACCTCTGCTTCATTTTCGCCTGCTGACGGTTACCTACGGATTGGCACCGTCACCATTTCTGGCTGTTCGAGTTCTAAAGCAACTTGCCGACGATCATGGCCATGAATACCCTGCAGCAGCTCACGCTCTTCTGCACGATGCCTATGTGGACGATATCCCTACAGGCGCCAACACATTCGAGGAGCTTATGATTCTCAAGGACGAGCTTATAGCCCTCTTGGATAAGGGAAAATTCAAGCTACGCAAATGGAGTTCTAATAGTTGGCGTCTTCTGAAATCATTACCAGAGGAAGATAGATGTTTTGAACCTATCCAGCTCCTCAACAAATCAGCTGCGGATTCACCTGTCAAAGTTCTTGGTATCCAATGGAACCCTGGGAAGGACGTCCTGTATCTCAACCTAAAGGGATGCGATGCGACCATTTCTCCGACGAAAAGGGAACTCTTGTCTCAGCTATCAAGAATTTATGATCCGCTTGGACTGGTAGCGCCGGTCACAGTTCTACTCAAGCTAATCTTCCAAGAAAGCTGGACAAGTGTCCTGCAGTGGGACGACCCCATACCTGAAAGTCTACGTACGCGCTGGAGAGCCTTAGTAGAGGATTTGCCAGCACTTACGCAATGCCAAGTACCACGGTATATTGCGTCACCATTTCGAGATGTTCAACTACACGGATTCGCCGACGCATCCTCGCACGCCTACGGTGCGGTAGTTTACGCTCGAGTTGCAGTTGGATGCAGCTTTCAAGTAACTCTGGTTGCCGCCAAAACACGGGTGGCCCCGATCAAGCCCGTATCAATTCCACGTTTGGAGCTAAACGCTGCGTTACTTCTATCTCGATTGCTTTCTATTGTCAAAACATCACTAACAATTCCTCTTTTCAGCACGAGCTGCTGGACAGATTCAGAAATTGTGCTACATTGGCTTTCAGCTCCCCCTCGACGGTGGAACACCTACGTCTGCAACCGAACTTCTGAGATATTGAGCGACTTTCCCCGTAGCTGCTGGAACCATGTTCGCACGGAAGACAATCCTGCAGATTGTGCTTCCCGAGGACTTCATCCGTCAAAGCTTCTGGAGCATCGACTGTGGTGGAAAGGTCCGTCCTGGCTGGCCACACCCACCTCTGAGTGGCCACCTTCTACAAGCAAGTTCAGCGTATCTTCAAGTTTCGATGTCAACACCGAAGAACGAGCCATAAAGCCCACGACTCTACATAACTTTCCTGATGAAAGTATACACGAGTTCCTCATCCACAAATTCTCAACCTGGACGCGTCTTATAAGGGTATCTAGCTACTGTCATCGCTTTATTCACACTCTTCGATCCCATCATAGGAATTCGGCACCATTCCTTACGTCTGAAGAGTTGCTGGACGCACAGCGCCGACTTATTCGACATGTGCAACAAAAATCCTTTGCCAGAGATTATGAGCAGCTAGAGAATCGACGCCAGCTTAACGCTAAATCGCATCTTATCCGGTTTTCTCCGTTTCTGGATGATTATGGAGTAATGCGAGTCGGTGGAGAATCGAGCAATCTACACTCAACTATAACGCCAAGCACCCGATTCTGATACCTAAAGATACTCCACTAGCTGGACTCCTGGTTCGACATTTTCATGTCTCCTATCTGCACACTGGAGTTGATGCAACGTTCACCAATCTTCGTCAGCAGTACTGGATTCTGGGAGCCCGCAATCTCGTCAGAAAGGCAGTCTTCCAATGCAAATCCTGTTTTCTTCAACGAAAGGGCACAAGCAACCAGATCATGGGAGAGCTACCAATTCCTCGAGTTCAAGCTAGCCGCTGCTTTCAACACACAGGGCTGGACTACGCTGGACCGATCGCAATCAAGGAATCAAAGGGAAGAACTCCACGCATCGGAAAGGCATGGTTTTCTATTTTCGTGTGCCTCACTACAAAGGCACTTCACATAGAGGTTGTTAGTGAGCTAACTACACAGGCTTTCATCGCAGCCTTTCAACGATTCATTGCCCGCCGAGCATATGGCATATGGAATACCTGACATCTCTTCATGAGCGGACAAAGTGGCATCTGGAAACCGAGAATCTGAAGATCGACACACTGGTAGTACTCAAGGAGCCCAATCTACCGCCCTCTAAATGGATTCTTGGCCGCATCACAGCAGTGCACGCAGGAATCGACAACAAGGTCCGAGTCGTTACAGTGAAGACTGCTCACGGATTATACAAACGCCCAATTGCCAAAATCGCTGTACTGCCTCTCTGCTGAACAACCGTTCAGGGGGGCCGGTATGTTTGGGAACGAGACACCCTGTATACGCGAACAAGTCACCCTTTATCTTTATTTACATTCTTATTTGTCTGCAGCTTCAGCGGAGCTTATCAGCGGAATCAATGTAAGCATCGCACCGCTGTAATTGTCCGCGAGCTTGCCCAGTACTTTTCCAAACTTCTAACTCCCTTCTAACTGTAACTTGTTTACGTCTTATGCTAGACTAATCGTATGGCGTGATTACAGCCAAAGCTGAATTCAGTCACAATTTTGATCTGCGAGAAACGTACGCATCGGTGTCGAAATAATTAATATTAAGTGTCTGAACTTAACCAATAAATTAAAATTAACAGTAACACTGGCGGTTTTATTTATAAACAGCAATTGTTATAAATTTCATGTTGTAGTTAATAACCGCTAATTAATATTAAATATTTTTTGAGTTTGATTGCCGACTATCAAAACAACATAAGTACTTACTTATTTTAAAAATATAACGATAATATTAAATATTTTTTGAAGTTAATTGTCGATTATCAAAACAACATAAGTACTTACTTATTTTTAAAATATAACGAATTATTTAGATACAAACCTCTTATTCCTTGGTCCTTGATTAACGACATAATTTGTGCTAATTTTACATCCGCGCAGCTCCAGAAACAGGTCATCTAGCTTATTGGCTCCCAGAGTGTACATGAAATTAAAACAAAACCATTACAAGTTTAGTTTTATTAGTAAACAGCATACGTGTTAATTAGCATTAACGATGACGTGGCCAAGACTAGAACTGACTTAATTTCAAAAAACATTATATATAAAATGATCAGATATTATAAATTAAAAATATAATAGAAAGATTAAGTTTACTTAAAAATATTCTAAAAATATTCGGTAAATATGTGTTAAAAATATTAAGTTGACAAACACTAGAATTATATACTAGAAAAAAAATCTATATTTGCACTGTGCCGTGTAGCTTACGTTCCACTAATGAGAATCGAGGCGAAGGGCGCAAAACTTTTATTTGCAAAATTTTCCATTTGCTTAGTTTAATTTCTAATTTAATTACTTATTCTCTCATTGTGTGTGTGTGCCATCTTCAGCTTGCAGCCTTTGGGATAATCTTTTGTCTCCCTGAAGTGTGTGTCTGTATGTGTGTGTGTGGAGTCTGCTGTTTGCATGTGTGTGAGTGTAGCTTGTCATTTATTTATTTTATGCCACATCGATTCCGCGAGTTCGATATTGTCAATATTTTTATGAATTAAAATTTGTGTACACCTTAGCATATTTAGTCATGTATATCTATTAGCAAATGTTTTAAATTTCATGTTGCTAGTTAATTACCGCTAATTAATATTAAATATTTTTTGATTTTGTTTGTCGATTATCAAAACAACATAAGAACTTATTTTAAAAATATATCGAATTATTTAGATACAAACCTCTTATTCTATGATCCTTGATTTATGACATCCTTTTCGCTGATTGTACATTCGGAGAGCTCCTAATATTACATCGTAGGTCATCTGGCGTATTGGCTTTCAGAGGGAACTTATAATTGAAACTAAACCATTATAAGTTTCACCATAGAATATTTGTTACGTATATTTATTAGCAATTGTTATAAATTTCATGTTGTAGTTAATAACCGCTAATTAATATTAAATATTTTTAAAGTTTGATAGCCGATTATCAAAACAACATAAGTACTTACCTATTTTAAAAATATAACGATAATATTAAATATTTTTTGAATTTGATTGTCGATTATCAAAACAACATAAGTACTTACTTATTTTTAAAATATAACGAATTATTTAGATACAAACCTCTTATTCCTTGGTCCTTGATTAAAGACATCATTTGTGCTAATTTTACATCCGCGCAGCTCCTGAAACTACATCGCAGGTCATCTAGCTTATTGGCTCCCAGAGGGTACATGTAATTAAAACAAAACCATTACAAGTTTAGCTTTATTTGTAAACACAATGGGCATAAGTTTAAATTAGCATTAACGATGACGTGGCCAAGAATAGAACTGACTTAATATCAAATGGACCACGTCATCAATTCATGAATACCGTCTCTGGGACGTAGATTTCCTACGAATTGGAATTTTATATTAAATTCGATATTGTCAATATTTTTATGAAGTAAATTTTGTGTTCACCTCAGCATCGTTAGTCATGTATATCTATTAGCAATTATTTTAAATTTCATGTTGCTAGTTAATTACCGCTAATTAATATTAAATATTTTTGATTTTGATTGTCGATTATCAAAACAACATTAGAACTTATTTTCAAAATATAAGGAATTATTTAGATACGAACCTCTTATTCTTTGGTCCTTGATTTACTACATCCTTTGTTCTAATTTTACATCCGCGCAGCTGCTGAAACTACATCGCAGGTCATCTAGCTTATTGGCTCCCAGAGGGTACATGTAATTAAAACAAAACCATTACAAGTTTAGATTTATTTGTAAACACAATGGGCATAAGTTTTAATTAGCATTAACGATGACGTGGCCAAGAATAGAACTGACTTAATATCAAATGGACCACGTCATCAATATATGAATACAGTCTCTGGGACGTAGATTTCCTACGAATTGGAATTTTATATTAAATTCGATATTGTCAATATTTTTATAAAGTAAATTTTGTGTTCACCTTAGCATATTTAGTCATGTTTATCTATCAGTAAATGTTTTAAATTCATGTTGCTAGTTAATTACCGCTAATTAATATTAAATATTTTTTGATTTTGATTGTCGATTATCAAAACAACATAAGAACTTATTTTTAAAAATATATCGAATTATTTAAATACAAACCTCTTATTCTATAGTCCTTGATTTATGACATCCTTTTCGCTGATTGTACATTCGGATAGCTCCTAATATTACATCGTAGGTCGTCTGGCGTATTGGCTTTCAGAGGGAACTTATAATTGAAACTAAACCATTATAAGTTTCACCATAGAGTATTTTGTTATGCATATTTATTTGCAATTGTTATAAATTTCATGTTGTAGTTAATAACCGCTCATTAATATTAAATATTTTTTGAGTTTGATTACCGACTATCAAAACAACATAAGTACTTACTTATTTTAAAAATATAACGATAATATTAATTTTTTTTGAATTTGATTGTCGATTATCAAAACAACATAAGTACTTACTTATTTTTAAAATATAACGAATTATTTAGATACAAACCTCTTATTCCTTGGTCCTTGATTAACGACATCATTTGTGCTAATTTTACATCCGCGCAGCTCCTGAAACTACATCGCAGATCATCTAGCTTATTGGCTCCCAGAGGACACATGAAATTAAAACAAAACCATTACAAGTTTAGTTTTATTAGTAAACAGCATACATTTTAATTAGCATTAACGAAGACGTGGCCAAGACTAGAACTGACTTAATTTCAAAAAACATTATATATAAAATGATCAAATATTATAAATTAAAAATATACTAGAAAGATTAAGTTTACTTAAAAATATTCTAAAAATATTCGGTAAATATGTGTTAAAAATATTAAGTTGACAAACACTAGAATTATATACTAGAAACATAAACTATATTTGCACTGTGCCGTGTAGCTTACGTGCCACTAATGAGAATCGAGGCGAAGGGCGCAAAACTTTTATTTGCAAAATTTTCCATTTGCTTAGTTAATTTAAATAACTAATATTTAAAAAATATTCTAAAAATATTCGGTATATATATGTTAAAAATATTAAGTTGACAAACACTAGAAATATATACTAGAAACTAAACTATATTTGCACTGTGCTGTGTAGCTTACGTGCCACTAATGAGAATCGAGGAGGAGGGCGCAAAATTTTTACTTGCAAAATTTTCCATTTGCTTAGTTTAATTTCTAATTTAATTACTTATTCTCTCATTGTGTGTGTGTGCCATCTTCAGTTTGCAGCCTTTGGGATAATCTTTTGTCTCCCTGAAGTGAGTGTGTGTATGTGTGTGAGTGTAGCTTGTCATTTATTTATTTTATGCCACATCTAGTCCGCGAGTTCGATATTGTCAATATTTTTATGATGTAAATTTTGTGTACACTCTAGCATATTTAGTCATGTATATCTATTAGCAATTGTTTTAAATTTCATGTTGCTAGTTAATTACCGCTAATTAATATTAAATATTTTTTGATTTTGATTGTCGATTATCAAAACAACATTAGAACTTATTATAAAATATAACGAACTATTAAGATACGAACTTCTTATTCTTTGGTCCTTGATTACGACATCCTTTGTTCTAATTTTACATCCGCGCAGCTCCTGAAACTACATCGCAGGTCATCTAGCTTATTGGCTCCCAGAGGGTACATGAAATTAAAACAAAACCATTACAAGATTAGTTTAATTTGTAAACACAATGGGCATAAGTTTTAATTAGCATCAACGATTACGTGGCCAAGAATAGAACTGACTTAATATCAAACATCAATTATGAATACCATCTCTGGTACGTCGATTTCCTACGAATTGGAATTTTATATTAATACGATATTGTCAATATTTTTATGAAGTAAATGTTGTGTTCACCTCAGCATCGTTAGTCATGTATATCTATTAGCAATTATTTTAAATTTCATGTTGCTAGTTAATTATCGGTATTAATATTAAATACTTTTGATTTTGATTGTCGATTATCAAAACAACATTAGAACTTATTTAAAAATATAACGAATTATTTAGATACGAACCTCTTATTCTTTGGTCCTTGATTTACGACATCCTTTGTGCTAATTTTACATCCGCGCAGCTCCTGAAACTACATCGCAGGTCATCTAGCTTATTGGCTCCCAGAGGGTACATGTAATTTAAACAAAACCATTAAAAGTTTAGTTTTATTTGTAAACACAATGGGCATAAGTTTTAATTAGCATCAACCGATTACGTGGCCAAGAATAGAACTGACTTAATATCAAACATCAATTATGAATACCATCTCTGGTACGTAGATTTCCTACGAATTGGAATTTTATATTAAATTCGATATTGTCAATATTTTTATAAAGTAAATTTTGTGTTCACCTTAGCATATTTAGTCATGTTTATCTATCAGTAAATGTTTTAAATTCATGTTGCTAGTTAATTACCGCTAATTAATATTAAATATTTTTTGATTTTGATTGTCGATTATCAAAACAATAAGAACTTATTTTAAAAATATATCGAATTATTTAGATACAAACCTCTTATTCTATGGTCCTTGATTTATGACATCCTTTTCGCTGATTGTACATTCGGATAGCTCCTAATATTACATCGTAGGTATCTGGCGTATTGGCTTTCAGAGGGAACTTATAATTGAAACTAAACCATTATAAGTTTCACCATAGAATATTTTGTTATGTATATTTATTAGCAATTGTTATAAATTTCATGTTGTAGTTAATAACCGCTAATTAATATTAAATATTTTTTTGAGTTTGATTGCCGACTATTAAAACAACATAAGTACTTACTTATTTTAAAAATATAACGATAATATTAATATTTTTTGAATTTGATTTTCGATTATCAAATCAACATAAGTACTTACTTATTTTTAAAATATAACGAATTATTTAGATACAACCTCTTATTCCTTGGTCCTTGATTAACGACATAATTTGTGCTAATTTACATCCGCGCAGCTCCTGATACTACATCGCAGGTCATCTAGCTTATTGGCTCACACATGAAATTAAAACAAAACCATTACAAGTTTAGTTTTATTAGTAAACAGCATACATTTTAATTAGCATTAACGATGACGTGGCCAAGACTAGAACTGACTTAATTTCAAAAAACATTATATATAAAATGATCAAATATTATAAATTAAAAATATACTAGAAAGATTAAGTTTACTTAAAAATATCTAAAAATATTCGGTAAATATGTGTTAAAAAATATTAAGTTGACAAACACTAGAATTATTCCTAGACATAAACTATATTTGCACTGTGCCGTGTAGCTTACGTGCCACTAATGAGAATCGAGGCGAAGGGCGCAAAAACTTTTATTTGCAAAATTTTCCATTTGCTTAGTTTAATTTAAATAACTAATATTTAAAAAATATTCTAAAAATATTCGGTATATATATGTTAAAAAATATTAAGTTGACAAACACTAGAAATATATACTAGAAAACAAAAACTATATTTGCACTGTGCTGTGTAGCTTACGTGCCACTAATGAGAATCGAGGAGGAGGGCAAAATTTATACTTGCAAAATTTTCCATTTGCTTAGTTTAATTTCTAATTTAATTACTTATTCTCTCATTGTGTGTGTGTGCCATCTTCAGTTTGCAGCCTTTGGGATAATCTTTTGTCTCCCTTAAGTGTGTGTGTGTATGTGTGTGTGGTGTTGCTGTTTGCATGTGTGTGAGTGTAGCTTGTCATTTATTTATTTTATGCCACATTAGTCCGCGAGTTCGATATTGTCAATATTTTTATGATGTAAATTTTGTGTACACTCTAGCATATTTAGTCATGTATATCTATTAGCAATTGTTTTAAATTTCATGTTGCTAGTTAATTACCGCTAATTAATATTAAATATTTTTGATTTTGATTGTCGATTATCAAAACAACATTAGAACTTATTATAAAATATAACGAACTATTAAGATACGAACTTCTTATTTTTGGTCCTTGATTTACGACATCCTTTGTTCTAATTTTACATCCGCGCAGCTCCTGAAACTACATCGCAGGTCATCTAGCTTATTGGCTCCCAGAGGGTACATGTAATTAAAAAAAACAATTACAAGTTTAGTTTTATATTTGTAAACACAATGGCATAAGTTTTAATTAGCATTCGATGACGTGGCCAAGAATAGAACTGACTGTATATCAAATGGCCACGTCATCAATATATGAATACCGTCTCTGGGACGTAGATTTCCTACGAATTGGAATTTGATATTAATTCGATATTGTCAATATATTTATGAAGTAAATTTTGTGTTCACCTCAGCATCGTTAGTCATGTATATCTATTAGCAATTATTTTAAATTTCATGTTGCTAGTTAATTACCGCTAATTAATATTAAATATTTTTTGATTTTATTGTCGATTATCAAAACAACATTAGAACTTATTTCAAAAATA
>NW_025416887.1:0-42500 GCF_016746395.2 Drosophila simulans
TGGAGCTGCTCTTGCGTGTTCTCAGAGCCTTTTTGCGTGGTGTTGTTCCAAGCTTGTGGGTGCGCGGGGGGCCTGCCAGTCCATCTTCTCCAAAGTTGATAAGGAGTGAGGAGGGGGGGGGGGGGAAGCTGGGCACCGTAAGCCGGTGAGCCAGGCAGCACGTGGCTGCTGCTTTGCAATTATACCGCTGCTTCGAGCACTGGGTTTTTTTGCGCTGATAACACGCACACTCGGGTGTGCGATGGTGTTAGTGCGAACTACCGTTAGGTACGTTGGCTGGGCCAATCAAAACGCGCGACAAGATCACGCGACGCGAAGTGGCTGGGCACAAGTAACGGGACTTACAACTGTGAACAATTTGCTAACAATTTGCTAACAATTTGCTGTCGATCCGCAGGCACGTCTGCACTCGTCGAGTGTTCGATCGCGACTGAATTTAGTGACGCAATGATTTGTCCTATCATATAATTATATATAAAGACTTTATGAATTGTATCAAGTTGCCAAACACCTCGTCATCAATTTAGTGACGCATATGATATTGTCCCATATCATATAATTAATATAAGACTTTAATGAATTGTGTCAAGTTGCCAAACACCTCGTCATCAATTAGTGACGCATATGATATTGTCCCTATCATATAATTAATATAAAGACTTTAATGAATTGTGTCAAGTGCCAAACACCTCGTCATCAATTAGTGACGCATATGATATTGTCCATATCATATAATTAATATAAAGACTTTAATGAATTGTGTCAAGTTGCCAAAACACTCTCGTCATCAATTTAGTGACGCATATATATTGTCCCTATCATATAATTTTGATATAAAGACTTAAAGAATGTATCAAGTTGCAAACACCTCGTCATCAATTTAGGACGCATATATATTGTCCATATCAATAATTAATATAAAGACTTTAATGAATTGTGTCAAGTTGCCAAACACCTCGTCATCAATTTAGTGACGCATATGATATTGTCCCTATCATATAATTAATATAAAGACTTTAATGAATTGTGTCAAGTTGCCAAACACTCTCATCAATTTAGTGAGCATATTGATATTGTCTCTATCATATAATTAATATAAAGAATTTTAATGAATTGTGTCAAGTTGCCAAACACCTCGTCATCAATTTAGTGACGCATATGATATTGTCCCTATCATATAATTAATATAAAAACTTTTAATGAATTGTGTCAAGTTGCCAAACACCTCGTCATCAATTTAGTGACGCATATGATATTGTCCCTATCATATATTTTTGATATAAAGACTTTAAAGAATTGTATCAAGTTGCCAAACACCTCGTCATCAACTACTATATTATGGTTGCGCCGACCTCTCATATTGTATTCTCTTATGTGTTCATAGGATTTTGGCAATTATATACGAGTAAATTAAATAATATACTTATGAAAATGATTAATTATTATATGTATAAGGGAAAAAATGCTGAAATATTCCCATATTATCTTAGTATTATAGAGGAAAGACCGTTGCCGACCTCTCATATTGTTCAAAACTTATGTATTCATATGATTTTGGCAATTAAATGAGTAAATAAATAATATACATATGAAAATGATTAATTATTATATGTATAAGGGAAAAAATGCTGAAATATTCCCACATTCTCTCAGTATTATAGAGAAAAGCCATTATAGTGAGAGGGTATAGTAGTGTAAACGACCGGAATTACGACAGAGGGTTCAAAAACTACTATAGGTAGGCAGTGGTTGCCGACCTCTCATATTGTTCAAAACTTATGTATTCATATGATTTTGGCAATTATATGAGTAAATTAAATAATATACATATGAAAATGATTAATTATTATATGTATAAGGGAAAAAATGCTGAAATATTCCCACATTCTCTCAGTATTATAGAGAAAAGCCATTATAGTGAGAGGGTATAGTAGTGTAAACGACCGGAATTACGACAGAGGGTTCAAAAACTACTATAGGTAGGCAGTGGTTGCCGACCTCTCATATTGTTCAAAACTTATGTATTCATATGATTTTGGGAATTATATGAGTAAATTAAATAATATACATATGAAAATGATTAATTATTATATGTATAAGGGAAAAAATGCTGAAATATTCCCACATTCTCTCAGTATTATAGAGAAAAGCCATTATAGTGAGAGGGTATAGTAGTGTAAACGACCGGAATTACGACAGAGGGTTCAAAAACTACTATAGGTAGGCAGTGGTTGCCGACCTCTCATATTGTTCAAAACTTATGAATTCATATGATTTTGGGAATTATATGAGTAAATTAAATAATATACATATGAAAATGATTAATTATTATATGTATAAGGAAAAAAATGCTGAAATATTCCCACATTCTCTTAGTATTATAGAGAAAAGCCATTATAGGGAGAGGGTATAGTAGTGTAAACGACCGGAATTACGACAGAGGGTTCAAAAACTACTATAGGTAGGCAGTGGTTGCCGACCTCTCATATTGTTCAAAACTTATGTATTCATATGATTTTGGCAATAATATGAGTAAATTAAATAATAAACATATGAAAATTAATATGTATTATATGTATAAAGAAAAAAATAATCATATTATATATGAATAATGGAAAAAAAAATGAAATGTTCATATAATCTCTTAATATATAAGAGAATAGCCCGTATGTTGGGTGGCAAACGGAATTGAAAATACCCGCTTTGACGACAGCGGGTTCAAAAACTACTATAGGTAGGCAGTGGTTGCCGACCTCCCGCATTATTCGAAATATTTATTTCGGATTATGTTTATATTGGTTACATACAATAAAGTATATTATTATCCGTACAAATTTGTTTCTCAGTTCTATAGAACACGGGACTTGGCTCCGCGGATAATAGGAATATACGCTTTTTAGATAATATCGTTGAAACAAAAGTCAAGTTTCTATTATATATAGAATAACAAATCGTTTCCATATATTATCGTTAATTTTTGGAGGCAGGCAAATATTTATTTATTACCTGCCGTATAGTTGGATTATTATATCGTTACGGTATAATACAAATATGGATTCTTATGAAAGAAATATAAAATTATATATTAAATGTGGAAATATTATCATATGCGCTTGGTTTTATGTTATATATTACCAGAGAGATATATGAAAAGAGATAAATTTTAAATTTATCTTCAAAATGCAAATGATTTAACTTAATATTTATATTGGTTAAACAAAAATTGTACATGTGTGGATACAATAATTATGTATGTTGGAAATAAAATGATATTTTATAATGAAATATGTATATATAAAAAGATATAATTATAGAAACATATATATTACAATAATTATATGAAATTCTTGTTATATTGGTAAAACAAGTATAAATTAAAAATGAAATTATGGATTACGAATGCTATATAAAAATGGCCGTAATCGAATGGATATTTTACTTATAAATATATATTTAAAATTTTACCCAAAGGCGAAATATTGAATTTTATTCAATATAATAAAAATCATGGAATTATATAAAGTGAAAAATCCATATATCTATTATATTGCTTATTTCGATTCAAAAAATATGAATGGAATATGAAGGAAAAACATTATTCTGGTTGATCCTGCCAGTAGTTATATGCTTGTCTCAAAGATTAAGCCATGCATGTCTAAGTACACACGAATTAAAAGTGAAACCGCAAAAGGCTCATTATATCAGTTATGGTTCCTTAGATCGTTAACAGTTACTTGGATAACTGTGGTAATTCTAGAGCTAATACATGCAATTAAAACATGAACCTTATGGGACATGTGCTTTTATTAGGCTAAAACCAAGCGATCGCAAGATCGTTATATTGGTTGAACTCTAGATAACATGCAGATCGTATGGTCTTGTACCGACGACAGATCTTTCAAATGTCTGCCCTATCAACTTTTGATGGTAGTATCTAGGACTACCATGGTTGCAACGGGTAACGGGGAATCAGGGTTCGATTCCGGAGAGGGAGCCTGAGAAACGGCTACCACATCTAAGGAAGGCAGCAGGCGCGTAAATTACCCACTCCCAGCTCGGGGAGGTAGTGACGAAAAATAACAATACAGGACTCATATCCGAGGCCCTGTAATTGGAATGAGTACACTTTAAATCCTTTAACAAGGACCAATTGGAGGGCAAGTCTGGTGCCAGCAGCCGCGGTAATTCCAGCTCCAATAGCGTATATTAAAGTTGTTGCGGTTAAAACGTTCGTAGTTGAACTTGTGCTTCATACGGGTAGTACAACTTACAATTGTGGTTAGTACTATACCTTTATGTATGTAAGCGTATTACCGGTGGAGTTCTTATATGTGATTAAATACTTGTATTTTTTCATATGTTCCTCCTATTTAAAAACCTGCACTAGTGCTCTTAAACGAGTGTTATTGTGGGCCGGTACTATTACTTTGAACAAATTAGAGTGCTTAAAGCAGGCTTCAAATGCCTGAATATTCTGTGCATGGGATAATGAAATAAGACCTCTGTTCTGCTTTCATTGGTTTTCAGATCAAGAGGTAATGATTAATAGAAGCAGTTTGGGGGCATTAGTATTACGACGCGAGAGGTGAAATTCTTGGACCGTCGTAAGACTAACTTAAGCGAAAGCATTTGCCAAAGATGTTTTCATTAATCAAGAACGAAAGTTAGAGGTTCGAAGGCGATCAGATACCGCCCTAGTTCTAACCATAAACGATGCCAGCTAGCAATTGGGTGTAGCTACTTTTATGGCTCTCTCAGTCGCTTCCCGGGAAACCAAAGCTTTTGGGCTCCGGGGGAAGTATGGTTGCAAAGCTGAAACTTAAAGGAATTGACGGAAGGGCACCACCAGGAGTGGAGCCTGCGGCTTAATTTGACTCAACACGGGAAAACTTACCAGGTCCGAACATAAGTGTGTAAGACAGATTGATAGCTCTTTCTCGAATCTATGGGTGGTGGTGCATGGCCGTTCTTAGTTCGTGGAGTGATTTGTCTGGTTAATTCCGATAACGAACGAGACTCAAATATATTAAATAGATATCTTCAGGATTATGGTGCTGAAGCTTATGTAGCCTTCATTCATGGTGGCAGTAAAATGTTTATTGTGTTTGAATGTGTTTATGTAAGTGGAGCCGTACCTGTTGGTTTGTCCCATTATAAGGACACTAGCTTCTTAAATGGACAAATTGCGTCTAGCAATAATGAGATTGAGCAATAACAGGTCTGTGATGCCCTTAGATGTCCTGGGCTGCACGCGCGCTACAATGAAAGTATCAACGTGTATTTCCTAGACCGAGAGGTCCGGGTAAACCGCTGAACCACTTTCATGCTTGGGATTGTGAACTGAAACTGTTCACATGAACTTGGAATTCCCAGTAAGTGTGAGTCATTAACTCGCATTGATTACGTCCCTGCCCTTTGTACACACCGCCCGTCGCTACTACCGATTGAATTATTTAGTGAGGTCTCCGGACGTGATCACTGTGACGCCTTGCGTGTTACGGTTGTTTCGCAAAAGTTGACCGAACTTGATTATTTAGAGGAAGTAAAAGTCGTAACAAGGTTTCCGTAGGTGAACCTGCGGAAGGATCATTATTGTATAATATCCTTACCGTTAATAAACATTTGTTATAATACAAATAAATACAATTTACCAAAATAAAAATATTACAAAATGATTCTACGGAATCAAAAGTTAAAGTGAAAATAAAATGTAGATGGCTTTTATTTTATTTATATGTGGGGCTTGGCAACCTCATAAAAAGACTTTAACATTATTAATGTTGTTGTGCGTATTTGTGGCAGTACTTACTACAACAACGGCGTTTCCTATAAAAACAAATTCTCGAAAATGGAAATCGAAGAAACTAAACTAAATTCGAAAGTGGAAGTCGAATTAAAATTAAAATAATTTTGAATGTGGTAATCGAAATAAGTTTGTGTGTATATGGACCATAATATACACGCGTTGCGAATATGTATTGTTCATCTATGTTATGAGCATACGTTGGCTAATGCAACAACCTAAAATATACAATGTTTGTACCTGTCATCCATCAGGTTAATGTTTTATATAAATTTTGCAGTATGTGTCACCCAAAATAGCAAACCATAACCAGATTATTATGATACATAATGCTTATATGAAACTAAGACATTTCGCAACATTTATTTTAGGTATAAAAATAAATTTATTGAAGGAATTGATATATGCCAGTAAAATGGTGTATTTTTAATTTCTTTCAATAAAAACAATATTGACATTATATAAAAATGAATTATAAAACTCTAAGCGGTGGATCACTCGGCTCATGGGTCGATGAAGAACGCAGCAAACTGTGCGTCATCGTGTGAACTGCAGGACACATGAACATCGACATTTTGAACGCATATCGCAGTCCATGCTGTTATGTACTTTAATTAATTTTATAGTGCTGCTTGGACTACATATGGTTGAGGGTTGTAAGACTATGCTAATTAAGTTGTTTATAAATTTTTTATAAGCATATGGTATATTATTGGATTAAATAATGATTTTATTCATAATATTAAAAAAGAAATGAAAAACATTATCTCACATTTGAATGTGAAAAACGAAGAGAAATATTTTCTTTTTCAATCAAATAATACTGAGAAATGTCTAGCATAAAAAATTGAAATATTTTTCATCTAGAATTGTCTCTTATTAATGATTCGAAAAAAAAAAAACTTGGTTATGTTATTATTCTTCGTTGGTTCGTTAAATGGATAAAAAATAACTTTGCTTACAAGAACTATTGGAACTATTTATAACGAATTTAATTGATTGTTTTATCATTTATATATAAAGAATTTATGGCAAAATATAGTTATATATACAACCTCAACTCATATGGGACTACCCCCTGAATTTAAGCATATTAATTAGGGGAGGAAAAGAAACTAACAAGGATTTTCTTAGTAGCGGCGAGCGAAAAGAAAACAGTTCAGCACTAAGTCACTTTGTCTATATGGCAAATGTGAGATGCAGTGTATGGAGCGTCAATATTCTAGTATGAGAAATTAATGATTTAAGTCCTTCTTAAATGAGGCCATTTACCCATAGAGGGTGCCAGGCCCGTATAACGTTAATGATTACTAGATGATGTTTCCAAAGAGTCGTGTTGCTTGATAGTGCAGCACTAAGTGGGTGGTAAACTCCATCTAAAACTAAATATAACCATGAGACCGATAGTAAACAAGTACCGTGAGGGAAAGTTGAAAAGAACTCTGAATAGAGAGTTAAACAGTACGTGAAACTGCTTAGAGGTTAAGCCCGATGAACCTGAATATCCGTTATGGAAAATTCATCATTAAAATTGTAATATTTAAATAATATTATTAAGAATAATGTGCATTTTTTCCATATAAGGACATTGTAATCTATTAGCATATCCCAAATTTATCATAAAATATAACTTATAGTTTATTCCAATTAAATTGCTTGCATTTTAACACAGAATAAATGTTATTAATTTGATAAAGTGCTGATAGATTTATATTATTACAGAGCGTTAATTTTTCGGAATTATATAATGGCATAATTATCATTGATTTTTGTGTTTATTATATGCTCTTGTATGATTAACAATGCGAAAGATTCAGGATACCTTCGGGACCCGTCTTGAAACACGGACCAAGGAGTCTAACATATGTGCAAGTTATTGGGATGTAAACCTAATAGCGTAATTAACTTGACTAATAATGGGATTAGTTTTTTAGCTATTTATAGCTAATTAACACAATCCCGGGGCGTTCTATATAGTTATGTATAATGTATATTTATATTATTTATGCCTCTAACTGGAACGTACCTTGAGCATATATGCTGTGACCCGAAAGATGGTGAACTATACTTGATCAGGTTGAAGTCAGGGGAAACCCTGATGGAAGACCGAAACAGTTCTGACGTGCAAATCGATTGTCAGAATTGAGTATAGGGGCGAAAGACCAATCGAACCATCTAGTAGCTGGTTCCTTCCGAAGTTTCCCTCAGGATAGCTGGTGCATTTTAATATTATATAAAATAATCTTATCTGGTAAAGCGAATGATTAGAGGCCTTAGGGTCGAAACGATCTTAACCTATTCTCAAACTTTAAATGGGTAAGAACCTTAACTTTCTTGATATGAAGTTCAAGGTTATGATATAATGTGCCCAGTGGGCCACTTTTGGTAAGCAGAACTGGCGCTGTGGGATGAACCAAACGTAATGTTACGGTGCCCAAATTAACAACTCATGCAGATACCATGAAAGGCGTTGGTTGCTTAAAACAGCAGGACGGTGATCATGGAAGTCGAAATCCGCTAAGGAGTGTGTAACAACTCACCTGCCGAAGCAACTAGCCCTTAAAATGGATGGCGCTTAAGTTGTATACCTATACATTACCGCTAAAGTAGATGATTTATATTACTTGTGATATAAATTTTGAAACTTTAGTGAGTAGGAAGGTACAATGGTATGCGTAGAAGTGTTTGGCGTAAGCCTGCATGGAGCTGCCATTGGTACAGATCTTGGTGGTAGTAGCAAATAATCGAATGAGACCTTGGAGGACTGAAGTGGAGAAGGGTTTCGTGTGAACAGTGGTTGATCACGAGTTAGTCGGTCCTAAGTTCAAGGCGAAAGCCGAAAATTTTCAAGTAAAACAAAAATGCCTAACTATATAAACAAAGCGAATATAATACACTTGAATAATTTTGAACGAAAGGGAATACGGTTCCAATTCCGTAACCTGTTGAGTATCCGTTTGTTATTAAATATGGGCCTCGTGCTCATCCTGGCAACAGGAACGACCATAAAGAAGCCGTCGAGAGATATCGGAAGAGTTTTCTTTTCTGTTTTATAGCCGTACTACCATGGAAGTCTTTCGCAGAGAGATATGGTAGATGGGCTAGAAGAGCATGACATATACTGTTGTGTCGATATTTTCTCCTCGGACCTTGAAAATTTATGGTGGGGACACGCAAACTTCTCAACAGGCCGTACCAATATCCGCAGCTGGTCTCCAAGGTGAAGAGTCTCTAGTCGATAGAATAATGTAGGTAAGGGAAGTCGGCAAATTAGATCCGTAACTTCGGGATAAGGATTGGCTCTGAAGATTGAGATAGTCGGGCTTGATTGGGAAACAATAACATGGTTTATGTGCTCGTTCTGGGTAAATAGAGTTTCTAGCATTTATGTTAGTTACTTGTTCCCCGGATAGTTTAGTTACGTAGCCAATTGTGGAACTTTCTTGCTAAAATTTTTAAGAATACTATTTGGGTTAAACCAATTAGTTCTTATCAATTATAACGATTATCAATTAACAATCAATTCAGAACTGGCACGGACTTGGGGAATCCGACTGTCTAATTAAAACAAAGCATTGTGATGGCCCTAGCGGGTGTTGACACAATGTGATTTCTGCCCAGTGCTCTGAATGTCAAAGTGAAGAAATTCAAGTAAGCGCGGGTCAACGGCGGGAGTAACTATGACTCTCTTAAGGTAGCCAAATGCCTCGTCATCTAATTAGTGACGCGCATGAATGGATTAACGAGATTCCTACTGTCCCTATCTACTATCTAGCGAAACCACAGCCAAGGGAACGGGCTTGGAATAATTAGCGGGGAAAGAAGACCCTTTTGAGCTTGACTCTAATCTGGCAGTGTAAGGAGACATAAGAGGTGTAGAATAAGTGGGAGATATTAGACCTCGGTTTGGTATCGTCAATGAAATACCACTACTCTTATTGTTTCCTTACTTACTTGATTAAATGGAACGTGTATCATTTCCTAGCCATTATACGGATATATTTATTATATCTTATGGTATTGGGTTTTGATGCAAGCTTCTTGATCAAAGTATCACGAGTTTGTTATATAATCGCAAACAAATTCTTTAATAAAACGATGCATTTATGTATTTTTGATTTGAAAATTTGGTATAACTCCAATTACTCAGGTATGATCCAATTCAAGGACATTGCCAGGTAGGGAGTTTGACTGGGGCGGTACATCTCTCAAATAATAACGGAGGTGTCCCAAGGCCAGCTCAGTGCGGACAGAAACCACACATAGAGCAAAAGGGCAAATGCTGACTTGATCTCGGTGTTCAGTACACACAGGGACAGCAAAAGCTCGGCCTATCGATCCTTTTGGTTTAAAGAGTTTTTAACAAGAGGTGTCAGAAAAGTTACCATAGGGATAACTGGCTTGTGGCGGCCAAGCGTTCATAGCGACGTCGCTTTTTGATCCTTCGATGTCGGCTCTTCCTATCATTGTGAAGCAAAATTCACCAAGCGTTGGATTGTTCACCCATGCAAGGGAACGTGAGCTGGGTTTAGACCGTCGTGAGACAGGTTAGTTTTACCCTACTAATGACAAAACGTTGTTGCGACAGCATTCCTGCGTAGTACGAGAGGAACCGCAGGTACGGACCAATGGCACAATACTTGTTCGAGCGAACAGTGGTATGACGCTACGTCCGTTGGATTATGCCTGAACGCCTCTAAGGTCGTATCCGTGCTGGACTGCAATGATAAATAAGGGGCAATTTGCATTGTATGGCTTCTAAACCATTTAAAGTTTATAATTTATTTTATAAACGACAATGGATGTGATGCCAATGTAATTTGTAACATAGTAAATTAGGAGGATCTTCGATCACCTGATGCCGCGCTAGTTACATATAAAAGCATTATTTAATACAATGACAAAGCCTAGAATCAATTGTAAACGACTTTTGTAACAGGCAAGGTGTTGTAAGTGGTTGAGCAGCTGCCATACTGCGATCCACTGAAGCTTATCCTTTGCTTGATGATTCGATAAATAAATGATTTTTTCCTGTAGCCAAACACCTCGTCATCAATTTAGTGACGCATATGATATTGTCCCTATCATATAATTTTTGATATAAAGACTTTAAAGAATTGTATCAAGTTGCCAAACACCTCGTCATCAATTTAGTGACGCATATGATATTGTCCCTATCATATAATTAATATAAAGACTTTAATGAATTGTGTCAAGTTGCCAAACACCTCGTCATCAATTTAGTGACGCATATGATATTGTCCCTATCATATAATTAATATAAAGAATTTTAATGAATTGTGTCAAGTTGCCAAACACCTCGTCATCAATTTAGTGACGCATATGATATTGTCCCTATCATATAATTTTTGATATAAAGACTTTAAAGAATTGTATCAAGTTGCCAAACACCTCGTCATCAATTTAGTGACGCATATGATATTGTCCATATCATATAATTAATATAAAGACTTTAATGAATTGTGTCAAGTTGCCAAACACCTCGTCATCAATTTAGTGACGCATATGATATTGTCCCTATCATATAATTTTTGATATAAAGACTTTAAAGAATTGTATCAAGTTGCCAAACACCTCGTCATCAATTTAGTGACGCATATGATATTGTCCATATCATATAATTAATATAAAGACTTTAATGAATTGTGTCAAGTTGCCAAACACCTCGTCATCAATTTAGTGACGCATATGATATTGTCCCTATCATATAATTAATATAAAGACTTTAATGAATTGTGTCAAGTTGCCAAACACCTCGTCATCAATTTAGTTTTTTTTTTTTTTTTTTTTTTTTTTTTTTTTTTTTAGCGTGCGTTTATTTATTTAAAATCTGTCCTAGTGGACAATAATTAAATGGTTTTGCGGGGGAACATTAGCTTAAGGGATACTATTGTACATGTATTTGTGGCGGGTTTTATATGTGTTGTCTATTGTTGTGGAAGATCGAGAGGGTGTCTCCTCATGAGACGTCTGCTTGTTTGGCTATTGTCTAACAGGTTGGTGGCGAGGTGGTTAGGGTGGTTTTCGAGCCTTTTCAGGTATCTCTCGCTGAGCCTGGAGATTTCATCAGCGACTTGTGGGATTCCAAGTTCCCTATGTATGGCGACATTCTCGTGGTAGGGATGCGCATTACAGGCAATTCTCAAGCACCTATTCTGGAACCGCTGTATACGCAGGCGATTCGTGTGGCTTGCCGTGCCCCATAGCTGTATCCCGTAGGTCCAGATGGGCTTGAGAATTGCCTTGTACACCAGGATTTTGTGGTTCTGCCTTAGCTTGGACCCTCTCCCAATAAGCCAATGCATCTGCCTCAGACGCGCATCGGCCTGTATGCGTTTGCTGACGATGTGGGGACGCCAAGTGAGCCTGCGGTCCAGGGTAAGTCCTAGGTACTTGGGTGCGGGTGCGTTGGGAATGATGACTCCGTTTAGCGTGACCGGTGGGCAGTCTCCTCTCCTTAGTGCAAATGTTGTTTGGGTAGATTTTTCCGCGTTCACTACGATGTTCCACCTGCTGAGCCAGGGATGTAGCGCGTCCATTTGCCTTTGGATTGTTTCGGAGGCTTCTCGTGGGTCGGATGAGGAGGCGAGGAAAGCCGTGTCATCTGCATAAGTCGCTATAGTTAGGTTCCTGGAGGGGATTATGGGAAGGTCTGCGGTGTAAAGGGTGTACAGTATTGGTCCGAGCACACTGCCTTGCGGAACTCCAGCTCTGATCAGTCTGGGTAGGCTTATTGCACTTCCGCATCTGACTTGGAATGCTCTTCCCTCAGTGTAGGATTTGAGGAGGGTAAAATGGGGGCTTGGGAGGTAGGATTTGAGTTTATGGAGGAGTCCAGGATGCCAAACTCTGTCGAATGCCTGCTTCACGTCGAGCATTACAGCGCAGCAGTATTTCTTTTGCTCGAATGCCTCGAGGATCCGTTCGACTAGCCGGTGGCATTGCTCTGGTGTTCCGTGGGAGCGCCTGAAGCCAAACTGGTGATCGGGGATCAAACCAGCCTCATCCAGTACTGGCAATACTCTGCGCAAAAATACTCTTTCGAGTATTTTGGAGAGGATTGCCAGCAAACTAATCGGACGATAGGAGGCGAGATTGGCTTCAGGCTTACCAGGCTTGAGGAGGACAATAACCTCTGCTCTTTTCCACTCTTCCGGGAAGTACCCTAGCCGGAAGCAGCTGTTGTAAATGCTGGCCAGCATTTGTGTGCAGCGGAATGGGAGCATTTTTAGGGCCGCCGCATCTATACGATCCAGGCCTGGAGATTTGTTGTTCTTCAGTAGAGCAATCTCCTGCGCAACTTCCTCAGGGTCGACTGGTTCCAACGGGGGACCGGGAGAGCTTGGGCTATTGAGAAACCGGGCTGTTTCAGCATGTTCTTCGGCAGTGCAGCAGTCGAACGGAGAGAAGGCGTTGTAAAGGTGTTCGGCGAAAGCTTCTGCTCTTTCAGCATCCGAACGGCACCAGGATCCATCTGCTTTGCGCACTGCGGAAACCTTTTTGGCTGGTCGTTTAATGTGGCGGGTGACGTTCCACAGATTGTGGTCTGGGTCCCCGGGAGAGAGTTCCTCGAGGAATCTGAGGAAGGAGTCCTGGCGTAGGCTGGAGATCTTGTCCTTCAACTCCTTTGTGGCGTGATTGAGCGCTGTTTTGTCTCTTGGATTGCGCGTCAAGAACCAAACTCTCCTGAGACGCCTCTTCTCAGTCACGAGTGCCGCAATTTCCGGGGACCAGAGGTGGAGGTCCCTGCTAGGTGTTCTCGCAGTCTTTGGTGGCGGTGGGCTTGCGAATTCCGCAGCGTTTTGCATCTGCCTGGTGAGATTCCCGATAGCTTCATCAATGTTCCTGGGTGTGTTGAGGATGGGGTTCGGATTGACGGTGGAGAGCATCCAGGACGCGAACTTGGCGGCGTCGGTATATTTTCCAGTGAGCCTTCTGAGCGGGGTTTTCCTGAGGACTGGCGTGTTGATTAGCACGTTTATTGCACAGTGGTCTGACAGGAGATCAGCATTTGTTGTGCAGCTGATCTTCGCATGCCCTATGCCTTTCGACACAGCAAAGTCCAGCAGGTCTGGAGTCTTGAGGGGATTCGTTGGCCAGTGAGTGGGCTCGCCAGTGGAGTGGCAGTCCAGTCGGTGGCGTTGCAGGTACCCAAACAGAGTTTTCCCTTTGGGGTTGTTGGCGCGCGATCCCCACCAAGAATGTTTGGCGTTATAATCTCCAGCTGCTATGAAGCGGGGCCCAAAATGCTCGAAGAACTCACTGAGGTGAGATGCTGTTATGCGGTATCTGGGGGGAAAGTAGACCGCTCCAATGTCTAAATCTCCTTGCGGGCTGACAATCCTGATGACAGGACATTGTGCCCAGTCTTGCTGAAACGCGGGCAGCTCTAGGTATTGAATACCGCTCCTGATGAGGATGGCTGCTCCACCGCGTGCTCTGCCAGAAGGATGGTCTGCATGGATGAGGTCATATCCGCTGATATTAAAGTGGGATCTGGGGGAGAAGTGGGTTTCGGCTACGAGTAGGATATCGATCTGGTGGGTCTTCAGATGGTGCTCGACTATGGCCTTGCTGTTCTGCAGGCCGTTCGCATTCCAGACGACTAGGTGGAGCTTTAGTTGCATGACTTGCTGTTGAGAATGGTGGCCACCAGCTGTGTCATCTGGGTGAACATGCGCTCCATCATCCTTTCCATCATTCCTTCCATGCGAGCGAACATCGCTTCTATCTGACCGGAGTGTGGGGTTTCTGTTTGGGTTTGGACTGGGGTTGTGGGATTCTGCGGTGCTGCGTGCACTCCGTTGAGGGCGTCTCGGTAGCTCCTGCCAGAGGTGACGTTTGGTGATGCCACGGGCGGCGCCTTGTTAGCATTAGCGACGGGCCTTGTTTTCGGAGCAGCGAGTGCTTTGGCCCTTTTGTATGCAGGGCATCCCTTGAAAGACGCAGGATGGTCCGCCTGGCAGTGGAAGCAGCACGCTTTGTCGTCCTCCCTCTTCTCACATGCCCTCGATTCGTGAGGGCCTCCACACTTTACACATCGGTATTCCAGGAAGCAGTAACGCTGTGTATGACCGAATCCTTGGCACCTGAAGCATTGAGGCACGTCGTTGAACTTCTGCGGCGGTTCAATGGTTACTACCGACCTGCAGATCCGCTTGACTTGGTAGACGTCTTTGTTGTTGCTGGAAGGCTCCAGGTTGGCGAAGAATATTCCCAGCGGTTCTTTAGTTCTTCTGCCAATGGGATTGTGCAGATCTCTAACAGCGTGCCCTTGTCTGCGAAGGTCTTCAATGATTTCCTCACGATCGGTGGAGTGGTGGAGTCCTTTGATGACAACCTTGTATGCACGTTCATCTTTCGGCTGGAAAGTCCGATGCCTCTTGTTTTGGGCCACAAGTTGGAGACGCAGAGCTGTATAGGACTCTTTGTCCGGCATCATGACACGTACGTTGTTGCCATTCACGGTCTTGTAGGTAAAATTGTTCTTCGGGCCTACAAGAGTCGTGATCATCTTGACGAGTGCCGAGATGTTGGTCACATCGGGGATAAAAATCGGAGGTGGCTTGATGGTCTTCGGGGTGGGCTTTGGTTTCTCGGGGGTCTTGGGCTTGGAATCATCTTTAGGTCCGGGTTCGTCATCAGAGCTCTCTTGGTCGTACTCGTCTTCTTCGGTCGAGAGTAAAGCGAAGGCGTTGTTGGCGAGCTTCTTGCGCAGAGCAGCGCTAGTGCTTGGCTTATCTTCCAGCTCCTCTCCCTGTGCTTTCTTTGCCGGTTTTCGCTTTATCTCGCCCGGCTCTGTATGCGAGGTGCTTCCCTCGCTGCTGGAGCTGCTCTTGCGTGTTCTCAGAGCCTTTTTGCGTGGTGTTGTTCCAAGCTTGTGGGTGCGCGGGGGGGCCTGCCAGTCCATCTTCTCCAAAGTTGATAAGGAGTGAGGAGGGGGGGGGGGGGGAAGCTGGGCACCGTAAGCCGGTGAGCCAGGCAGCACGTGGCTGCTGCTTTGCAATTATACCGCTGCTTCGAGCACTGGGTTTTTTGCGCTGATAACACGCACACTCGGGTGTGCGATGGTGTTAGTGCGAACTACCGTTAGGTACGTTGGCTGGGCCAATCAAAACGCGCGACAAGATCACGCGACGCGAAGTGGCTGGGCACAAGTAACGGGACTTACAACTGTGAACAATTTGCTAACAATTTGCTAACAATTTGCTGTCGATCCGCAGGCACGTCTGCACTCGTCGAGTGTTCGATCGCGACTGATCAATTTAGTGACGCATATGATATTGTCCCTATCATATAATTAATATAAAAACTTTTAATGAATTGTGTCAAGTTGCCAAACACCTCGTCATCAATTTAGTGACGCATATGATATTGTCCCTATCATATAATTTTTGATATAAAGACTTTAAAGAATTGTATCAAGTTGCCAAACACCTCGTCATCAACTACTATATTATGGTTGCGCCGACCTCTCATATTGTATTCTCTTATGTGTTCATAGGATTTTGGCAATTATATACGAGTAAATTAAATAATATACTTATGAAAATGATTAATTATTATATGTATAAGGGAAAAAATGCTGAAATATTCCCATATTATCTTAGTATTATAGAGGAAAGACCGTTGCCGACCTCTCATATTGTTCAAAACTTATGTATTCATATGATTTTGGCAATTAAATGAGTAAATTAAATAATATACATATGAAAATGATTAATTATTATATGTATAAGGGAAAAAATGCTGAAATATTCCCACATTCTCTCAGTATTATAGAGAAAAGCCATTATAGTGAGAGGGTATAGTAGTGTAAACGACCGGAATTACGACAGAGGGTTCAAAAACTACTATAGGTAGGCAGTGGTTGCCGACCTCTCATATTGTTCAAAACTTATGTATTCATATGATTTTGGCAATTATATGAGTAAATTAAATAATATACATATGAAAATGATTAATTATTATATGTATAAGGGAAAAAATGCTGAAATATTCCCACATTCTCTCAGTATTATAGAGAAAAGCCATTATAGTGAGAGGGTATAGTAGTGTAAACGACCGGAATTACGACAGAGGGTTCAAAAACTACTATAGGTAGGCAGTGGTTGCCGACCTCTCATATTGTTCAAAACTTATGTATTCATATGATTTTGGGAATTATATGAGTAAATTAAATAATATACATATGAAAATGATTAATTATTATATGTATAAGGGAAAAAATGCTGAAATATTCCCACATTCTCTCAGTATTATAGAGAAAAGCCATTATAGTGAGAGGGTATAGTAGTGTAAACGACCGGAATTACGACAGAGGGTTCAAAAACTACTATAGGTAGGCAGTGGTTGCCGACCTCTCATATTGTTCAAAACTTATGAATTCATATGATTTTGGGAATTATATGAGTAAATTAAATAATATACATATGAAAATGATTAATTATTATATGTATAAGGAAAAAAATGCTGAAATATTCCCACATTCTCTTAGTATTATAGAGAAAAGCCATTATAGGGAGAGGGTATAGTAGTGTAAACGACCGGAATTACGACAGAGGGTTCAAAAACTACTATAGGTAGGCAGTGGTTGCCGACCTCTCATATTGTTCAAAACTTATGTATTCATATGATTTTGGCAATAATATGAGTAAATTAAATAATAAACATATGAAAATTAATATGTATTATATGTATAAAGAAAAAAATAATCATATTATATATGAATAATGGAAAAAAAAATGAAATGTTCATATAATCTCTTAATATATAAGAGAATAGCCCGTATGTTGGGTGGCAAACGGAATTGAAAATACCCGCTTTGACGACAGCGGGTTCAAAAACTACTATAGGTAGGCAGTGGTTGCCGACCTCCCGCATTATTCGAAATATTTATTTCGGATTATGTTTATATTGGTTACATACAATAAAGTATATTATTATCCGTACAAATTTGTTTCTCAGTTCTATAGAACACGGGACTTGGCTCCGCGGATAATAGGAATATACGCTTTTTAGATAATATCGTTGAAACAAAAGTCAAGTTTCTATTATATATAGAATAACAAATCGTTTCCATATATTATCGTTAATTTTTGGAGGCAGGCAAATATTTATTTATTACCTGCCGTATAGTTGGATTATTATATCGTTACGGTATAATACAAATATGGATTCTTATGAAAGAAATATAAAATTATATATTAAATGTGGAAATATTATCATATGCGCTTGGTTTTATGTTATATATTACCAGAGAGATATATGAAAAGAGATAAATTTTAAATTTATCTTCAAAATGCAAATGATTTAACTTAATATTTATATTGGTTAAACAAAAATTGTACATGTGTGGATACAATAATTATGTATGTTGGAAATAAAATGATATTTTATAATGAAATATGTATATATAAAAAGATATAATTATAGAAACATATATATTACAATAATTATATGAAATTCTTGTTATATTGGTAAAACAAGTATAAATTAAAAATGAAATTATGGATTACGAATGCTATATAAAAATGGCCGTAATCGAATGGATATTTTACTTATAAATATATATTTAAAATTTTACCCAAAGGCGAAATATTGAATTTTATTCAATATAATAAAAATCATGGAATTATATAAAGTGAAAAATCCATATATCTATTATATTGCTTATTTCGATTCAAAAAATATGAATGGAATATGAAGGAAAAACATTATTCTGGTTGATCCTGCCAGTAGTTATATGCTTGTCTCAAAGATTAAGCCATGCATGTCTAAGTACACACGAATTAAAAGTGAAACCGCAAAAGGCTCATTATATCAGTTATGGTTCCTTAGATCGTTAACAGTTACTTGGATAACTGTGGTAATTCTAGAGCTAATACATGCAATTAAAACATGAACCTTATGGGACATGTGCTTTTATTAGGCTAAAACCAAGCGATCGCAAGATCGTTATATTGGTTGAACTCTAGATAACATGCAGATCGTATGGTCTTGTACCGACGACAGATCTTTCAAATGTCTGCCCTATCAACTTTTGATGGTAGTATCTAGGACTACCATGGTTGCAACGGGTAACGGGGAATCAGGGTTCGATTCCGGAGAGGGAGCCTGAGAAACGGCTACCACATCTAAGGAAGGCAGCAGGCGCGTAAATTACCCACTCCCAGCTCGGGGAGGTAGTGACGAAAAATAACAATACAGGACTCATATCCGAGGCCCTGTAATTGGAATGAGTACACTTTAAATCCTTTAACAAGGACCAATTGGAGGGCAAGTCTGGTGCCAGCAGCCGCGGTAATTCCAGCTCCAATAGCGTATATTAAAGTTGTTGCGGTTAAAACGTTCGTAGTTGAACTTGTGCTTCATACGGGTAGTACAACTTACAATTGTGGTTAGTACTATACCTTTATGTATGTAAGCGTATTACCGGTGGAGTTCTTATATGTGATTAAATACTTGTATTTTTTCATATGTTCCTCCTATTTAAAAACCTGCACTAGTGCTCTTAAACGAGTGTTATTGTGGGCCGGTACTATTACTTTGAACAAATTAGAGTGCTTAAAGCAGGCTTCAAATGCCTGAATATTCTGTGCATGGGATAATGAAATAAGACCTCTGTTCTGCTTTCATTGGTTTTCAGATCAAGAGGTAATGATTAATAGAAGCAGTTTGGGGGCATTAGTATTACGACGCGAGAGGTGAAATTCTTGGACCGTCGTAAGACTAACTTAAGCGAAAGCATTTGCCAAAGATGTTTTCATTAATCAAGAACGAAAGTTAGAGGTTCGAAGGCGATCAGATACCGCCCTAGTTCTAACCATAAACGATGCCAGCTAGCAATTGGGTGTAGCTACTTTTATGGCTCTCTCAGTCGCTTCCCGGGAAACCAAAGCTTTTGGGCTCCGGGGGAAGTATGGTTGCAAAGCTGAAACTTAAAGGAATTGACGGAAGGGCACCACCAGGAGTGGAGCCTGCGGCTTAATTTGACTCAACACGGGAAAACTTACCAGGTCCGAACATAAGTGTGTAAGACAGATTGATAGCTCTTTCTCGAATCTATGGGTGGTGGTGCATGGCCGTTCTTAGTTCGTGGAGTGATTTGTCTGGTTAATTCCGATAACGAACGAGACTCAAATATATTAAATAGATATCTTCAGGATTATGGTGCTGAAGCTTATGTAGCCTTCATTCATGGTGGCAGTAAAATGTTTATTGTGTTTGAATGTGTTTATGTAAGTGGAGCCGTACCTGTTGGTTTGTCCCATTATAAGGACACTAGCTTCTTAAATGGACAAATTGCGTCTAGCAATAATGAGATTGAGCAATAACAGGTCTGTGATGCCCTTAGATGTCCTGGGCTGCACGCGCGCTACAATGAAAGTATCAACGTGTATTTCCTAGACCGAGAGGTCCGGGTAAACCGCTGAACCACTTTCATGCTTGGGATTGTGAACTGAAACTGTTCACATGAACTTGGAATTCCCAGTAAGTGTGAGTCATTAACTCGCATTGATTACGTCCCTGCCCTTTGTACACACCGCCCGTCGCTACTACCGATTGAATTATTTAGTGAGGTCTCCGGACGTGATCACTGTGACGCCTTGCGTGTTACGGTTGTTTCGCAAAAGTTGACCGAACTTGATTATTTAGAGGAAGTAAAAGTCGTAACAAGGTTTCCGTAGGTGAACCTGCGGAAGGATCATTATTGTATAATATCCTTACCGTTAATAAACATTTGTTATAATACAAATAAATACAATTTACCAAAATAAAAATATTACAAAATGATTCTACGGAATCAAAAGTTAAAGTGAAAATAAAATGTAGATGGCTTTTATTTTATTTATATGTGGGGCTTGGCAACCTCATAAAAAGACTTTAACATTATTAATGTTGTTGTGCGTATTTGTGGCAGTACTTACTACAACAACGGCGTTTCCTATAAAAACAAATTCTCGAAAATGGAAATCGAAGAAACTAAACTAAATTCGAAAGTGGAAGTCGAATTAAAATTAAAATAATTTTGAATGTGGTAATCGAAATAAGTTTGTGTGTATATGGACCATAATATACACGCGTTGCGAATATGTATTGTTCATCTATGTTATGAGCATACGTTGGCTAATGCAACAACCTAAAATATACAATGTTTGTACCTGTCATCCATCAGGTTAATGTTTTATATAAATTTTGCAGTATGTGTCACCCAAAATAGCAAACCATAACCAGATTATTATGATACATAATGCTTATATGAAACTAAGACATTTCGCAACATTTATTTTAGGTATAAAAATAAATTTATTGAAGGAATTGATATATGCCAGTAAAATGGTGTATTTTTAATTTCTTTCAATAAAAACAATATTGACATTATATAAAAATGAATTATAAAACTCTAAGCGGTGGATCACTCGGCTCATGGGTCGATGAAGAACGCAGCAAACTGTGCGTCATCGTGTGAACTGCAGGACACATGAACATCGACATTTTGAACGCATATCGCAGTCCATGCTGTTATGTACTTTAATTAATTTTATAGTGCTGCTTGGACTACATATGGTTGAGGGTTGTAAGACTATGCTAATTAAGTTGTTTATAAATTTTTTATAAGCATATGGTATATTATTGGATTAAATAATGATTTTATTCATAATATTAAAAAAGAAATGAAAAACATTATCTCACATTTGAATGTGAAAAACGAAGAGAAATATTTTCTTTTTCAATCAAATAATACTGAGAAATGTCTAGCATAAAAAATTGAAATATTTTTCATCTAGAATTGTCTCTTATTAATGATTCGAAAAAAAAAAAACTTGGTTATGTTATTATTCTTCGTTGGTTCGTTAAATGGATAAAAAATAACTTTGCTTACAAGAACTATTGGAACTATTTATAACGAATTTAATTGATTGTTTTATCATTTATATATAAAGAATTTATGGCAAAATATAGTTATATATACAACCTCAACTCATATGGGACTACCCCCTGAATTTAAGCATATTAATTAGGGGAGGAAAAGAAACTAACAAGGATTTTCTTAGTAGCGGCGAGCGAAAAGAAAACAGTTCAGCACTAAGTCACTTTGTCTATATGGCAAATGTGAGATGCAGTGTATGGAGCGTCAATATTCTAGTATGAGAAATTAATGATTTAAGTCCTTCTTAAATGAGGCCATTTACCCATAGAGGGTGCCAGGCCCGTATAACGTTAATGATTACTAGATGATGTTTCCAAAGAGTCGTGTTGCTTGATAGTGCAGCACTAAGTGGGTGGTAAACTCCATCTAAAACTAAATATAACCATGAGACCGATAGTAAACAAGTACCGTGAGGGAAAGTTGAAAAGAACTCTGAATAGAGAGTTAAACAGTACGTGAAACTGCTTAGAGGTTAAGCCCGATGAACCTGAATATCCGTTATGGAAAATTCATCATTAAAATTGTAATATTTAAATAATATTATTAAGAATAATGTGCATTTTTTCCATATAAGGACATTGTAATCTATTAGCATATCCCAAATTTATCATAAAATATAACTTATAGTTTATTCCAATTAAATTGCTTGCATTTTAACACAGAATAAATGTTATTAATTTGATAAAGTGCTGATAGATTTATATTATTACAGAGCGTTAATTTTTCGGAATTATATAATGGCATAATTATCATTGATTTTTGTGTTTATTATATGCTCTTGTATGATTAACAATGCGAAAGATTCAGGATACCTTCGGGACCCGTCTTGAAACACGGACCAAGGAGTCTAACATATGTGCAAGTTATTGGGATGTAAACCTAATAGCGTAATTAACTTGACTAATAATGGGATTAGTTTTTTAGCTATTTATAGCTAATTAACACAATCCCGGGGCGTTCTATATAGTTATGTATAATGTATATTTATATTATTTATGCCTCTAACTGGAACGTACCTTGAGCATATATGCTGTGACCCGAAAGATGGTGAACTATACTTGATCAGGTTGAAGTCAGGGGAAACCCTGATGGAAGACCGAAACAGTTCTGACGTGCAAATCGATTGTCAGAATTGAGTATAGGGGCGAAAGACCAATCGAACCATCTAGTAGCTGGTTCCTTCCGAAGTTTCCCTCAGGATAGCTGGTGCATTTTAATATTATATAAAATAATCTTATCTGGTAAAGCGAATGATTAGAGGCCTTAGGGTCGAAACGATCTTAACCTATTCTCAAACTTTAAATGGGTAAGAACCTTAACTTTCTTGATATGAAGTTCAAGGTTATGATATAATGTGCCCAGTGGGCCACTTTTGGTAAGCAGAACTGGCGCTGTGGGATGAACCAAACGTAATGTTACGGTGCCCAAATTAACAACTCATGCAGATACCATGAAAGGCGTTGGTTGCTTAAAACAGCAGGACGGTGATCATGGAAGTCGAAATCCGCTAAGGAGTGTGTAACAACTCACCTGCCGAAGCAACTAGCCCTTAAAATGGATGGCGCTTAAGTTGTATACCTATACATTACCGCTAAAGTAGATGATTTATATTACTTGTGATATAAATTTTGAAACTTTAGTGAGTAGGAAGGTACAATGGTATGCGTAGAAGTGTTTGGCGTAAGCCTGCATGGAGCTGCCATTGGTACAGATCTTGGTGGTAGTAGCAAATAATCGAATGAGACCTTGGAGGACTGAAGTGGAGAAGGGTTTCGTGTGAACAGTGGTTGATCACGAGTTAGTCGGTCCTAAGTTCAAGGCGAAAGCCGAAAATTTTCAAGTAAAACAAAAATGCCTAACTATATAAACAAAGCGAATATAATACACTTGAATAATTTTGAACGAAAGGGAATACGGTTCCAATTCCGTAACCTGTTGAGTATCCGTTTGTTATTAAATATGGGCCTCGTGCTCATCCTGGCAACAGGAACGACCATAAAGAAGCCGTCGAGAGATATCGGAAGAGTTTTCTTTTCTGTTTTATAGCCGTACTACCATGGAAGTCTTTCGCAGAGAGATATGGTAGATGGGCTAGAAGAGCATGACATATACTGTTGTGTCGATATTTTCTCCTCGGACCTTGAAAATTTATGGTGGGGACACGCAAACTTCTCAACAGGCCGTACCAATATCCGCAGCTGGTCTCCAAGGTGAAGAGTCTCTAGTCGATAGAATAATGTAGGTAAGGGAAGTCGGCAAATTAGATCCGTAACTTCGGGATAAGGATTGGCTCTGAAGATTGAGATAGTCGGGCTTGATTGGGAAACAATAACATGGTTTATGTGCTCGTTCTGGGTAAATAGAGTTTCTAGCATTTATGTTAGTTACTTGTTCCCCGGATAGTTTAGTTACGTAGCCAATTGTGGAACTTTCTTGCTAAAATTTTTAAGAATACTATTTGGGTTAAACCAATTAGTTCTTATCAATTATAACGATTATCAATTAACAATCAATTCAGAACTGGCACGGACTTGGGGAATCCGACTGTCTAATTAAAACAAAGCATTGTGATGGCCCTAGCGGGTGTTGACACAATGTGATTTCTGCCCAGTGCTCTGAATGTCAAAGTGAAGAAATTCAAGTAAGCGCGGGTCAACGGCGGGAGTAACTATGACTCTCTTAAGGTAGCCAAATGCCTCGTCATCTAATTAGTGACGCGCATGAATGGATTAACGACGGACGTGTTTTCGTTGCGCTCGTGTACAGATTGCGAAGAACTTTGTTTTCCGTGTTTGGAAAGTAATAAAATCGGTGAATTAGTGCTCCGCGAAAGTCGTGTGCTAATTTTCGTGTGTTATAAACAAGCGGTTTGGAAGTAATTAGCGATTAATTATTGCAAATTTTCCATTCAGCACGTGCTGCGAGGCGAGCTTACGAGTAAGTTTTTTCGAGTAAGCTTTTTGATCAGCTGTCGCAAAGCTTTTGGTGTCAGTCACTGCTAAGGTTTGTGTCTAGGGAGAGCTTTAGTGCTACCAGACTCTACCGATAGGTGGAGCTCGAGTTCCAAAGCAACTACCTTTTGTCAGCGAGCAAACGAGTTGCTGGCGTCGACGGTAGGTGGAGCCACCATCGTAGTTATGCCGATGGAGAGCGACAGTAGCGCGAGTGCCTTGAGCGGAAGTAGTGCCTCGAGGAAGTCTAAACGAGGCAGGCGCAGAAGCCACCTGGCATCTAAGAGCTCGGCGCCAACGCAGCCGAAATTGGTTGCCCTGTCAGCGAATGGAGTGCCAGAACCCGTTGGGGTACTGGAGGAGCCGTTTTCGTCGCTGGAGGACGCCCGGGCGGCTACGGCAAACGCTGCCATCGATGCTGCCCCTCCCCACGCTGCTGCCACCGCTGTTGATCCTACTGCTGCCCCTGCTGCTGCCCCTGCTGCCGACCACACTGCTGTCTCCGCCGTTTCCACTGCTGCTAAAATTGTTGCCACCACTGCCACTGCCGCCACCGCTGCCGCCCGCGCTGGGCAAGCAGCCATGATGGCAGAGCTGTCGGCCACACAGCGCATGGTGAGAAGCAGCTTCCGCAGACTAGGAGAAGTGGACACCGAAGAGCTCTCGTATGCTATCAGCCGCTACGATGAGCTGGTCTTAGCGTTAATGCTCAGGTGTGGAGAGCTGGAGACGCGGCTTGCTATGCCGCCACCGCCGCCGCCGTCGTCGAATCCGTTGAAAAATACGGCCGTTAATGCTCCCCAGATGCAGCAGGTTGCACCCACCGCTGCCCCGCGGACCACCAAGATCCGCGAGACGTGGTCAGCGGTGGTGAAGTGCGACGACCCTGCGCTATCGGGGAAAGCCATAGCGGAAAAGGTGCGAACGATGGTTGCACCCTCTCTCGGAGTCAGAGTACACGAGGTCCGTGAGCTCCGTCGAGGTGGTGGTGCGATCATTCGTACTCCTTCGGTTGGAGAGCTGCAGAAGTTGGTAGCTTCCAAAAGATTCGCCGAGGTTGGGCTAAATGTGGCACGGAATGCGGCCGAGAAGCCGAAGGTCGTCGTCTATGACGTCGACACAGCTATCGGCCCTGAGGAGTTTATGAAGGAGCTCCACGAGAACAACTTCGACAGCGAAATGAATCTGTCCCAATTCAAGAAGTCTGTGCACCTGGTGACCAAGGCGTGGTCGGTAGCTGACGGCGCCACAGTAAATGTGACGCTAGAGGTGGACGACCGGGCGATGGCGAAGCTTGATGTAGGTCGTGTCTACATCAAGTGGTTTTCGTTCCGATGCCGATCACAGGTCCGCACATACGCCTGCCACAGATGCGTGGGTTTCGACCACAAGGTCAGCGAATGCCGGCAGAAGGACAGTGTCTGCCGTCAGTGCGGGCAACAAGGCCACACTGCGGCAAAGTGCCAAAACCCGGTGGACTGCCGGAACTGCCGCCACAGAGGGCAACCCTCGGGGCATCACATGCTCTCGAGCGTTTGCCCGATATACGGGGCGTTGCTGGCGAGGGTGCAAGCTAGACACTAATGTTTAGCTTCATCCAAGCGAACTGTGGCCGAGGCCGAGCTGCGACCATCGAGCTCGGAGTCCGACTCAGGAGATCGGAGTCTATGTTCGCGCTGGTGCAGGAGCCGTATCTCGGCGGGGACGGAATGGATGTGCTGCCTGAAGGAATGAGAATTTTCATCGATCGGCGAGGGAAGGCAGCCATCCTAGTGGATCACCAGGAAGCCATCTGTATGCCAGTGGAGACCCTCACCACAGATTATGGCGTATGTCTGGTCGTTAAAGGGAGTTTTGGCTCCATCTTCCTTTGCGCCGCATACTGCCAGTTTGATGCACCTCTGGAACCGTACCTCCGGTACATGGATGCGGTCCTGCTGCAGGCCAGCAGAACCCCCGCAATCCTGGGCCTCGACGCGAATGCAGTGTCCCCCATGTGGCTTAGCAAACTCTCTCGTCATGCCGAGGGGCAAGCTAACTACAGACGGGGTGAGCTGCTGTCAGAGTGGATGCTGGAGGCAAGAGTCGCCGCCCTAAACCAGTCAACAGAGGTGTACACGTTCGATAATCACAGAGCTACAAGCGATATCGACGTGACAATCGTCAATGAGGCAGCATCTATGTGGGCCACATATGAGTGGAGAGTGGACGAGTGGGAATTGAGTGACCACAACATCATTACTGTTGTGGCCGAACCAACTACCGCGCGCGCAGTTGAGAGCATAGCTCCTGTGCCGTCCTGGAACTTCTCCAATGCACGTTGGCGATTGTTCAAGGAGGAAATGGTGAGTAGAACAGCCGAACTTCCGGAAAACTTCTCAGAGTCGCCGTTGGACCAGCAAGTTTCGACCCTGCGCAGTATAGTACATAATGTATGTGATATTGCGCTGGGAAGAAAGTCAATTCGATCGCCCAACAGGAGAGCACGTTGGTGGACTGCCGACCTCTGCGATGCAAGGCGCGAAGTCCGGAGACTTCGTCGCCTACTCCAAGATGGAAGGCGTCGTGATGACGGTGCCGCTATAGAGCGTGTAGTGGCCGAGCTGAGGCGGGCCTCAGCCAACTACAAGAAGCTCATTTGGAGGGCGAAAATGGATGACTGGAAACGCTTCGTGGGAGATCATGCCGACGACCCATGGGGGCGCGTCTACAAGATTTGCCGAGGCCGCAGGAAGTGCACGGAGATTGGGTGCCTCCGCGTGAATGGCGAGATGATCACTGATTGGGGTGACTGTGCACGAGTGCTCCTCCGCAATTTCTTCCCAGTTGCGGAGTCCGAAGCACCGACTGCCATCGCGGAGGAAGTCCCACCGGCCCTCGAAGTATTCGAGGTTGATGCATGTGTTGCCCGGTTGAAGAGCAGGCGCTCTCCCGGCTTGGACGGCATCAATGGCACTATCTGCAAGGCAGTCTGGCGCGCCATACCCGAGCACCTTGCATCGTTGTTTTCCCGATGCATCCGATTAGGATATTTTCCCGCCGAATGGAAGTGCCCACGAGTTGTCTCGCTGCTCAAAGGGCCAGATAAGGACAAGTGTGAGCCCTCCTCATATAGAGGAATATGCTTGCTACCAGTCTTTGGTAAGGTGCTCGAGGCCATCATGGTGAATCGTGTGAGAGAAGTTCTTCCGGAAGGCTGCAGATGGCAGTTTGGATTTCGCCAAGGACGATGTGTGGAGGATGCTTGGAGGCACGTGAAGAGCAGTGTTGGTGCCAGCCCGGCGCAATACGTGCTCGGCACATTCGTGGACTTCAAAGGAGCATTCGACAACGTCGAATGGAGTGCTGCACTCCGCCGACTAGCCGACTTGGGATGCCGGGAGATGGGCTTGTGGCAGAGCTTTTTCTCCGACCGAAGAGCAGTGATCCGAAGCAGTTTCGGTACTGTGGATGTACCGGTAACTAGAGGCTGCCCGCAGGGATCAATCAGTGGCCCATTTATCTGGGACATACTGATGGATGTACTGCTTCAGCGTCTCCAGCCGTATTGCCAGCTGAGTGCATACGCGGATGACTTGCTGCTTCTCGTCGAGGGAAATTCCCGAGCTATGCTAGAGGAAAAAGGTGCACAGCTGATGTCCATCGTAGAAGCGTGGGGAGCGGAAGTTGGCGTTGCCGTCTCGACCAGCAAGACGGTAATAATGCTGCTGAAAGGTGCCTTGAGACGTGCGCCTACGGTGAGGTTTGCTGGAGCGAACCTTCCGTATGTGCGTAGCTGTCGGTACCTTGGCATCACGGTCAGTGAAGGAATGAAATTCCTCACGCACATAGCTTCGCTTCGCCAGCGAATGACCGGAGTCGTTGGAGCATTGGCGCGTGTGCTTCGAGCAGACTGGGGCTTCAGTCCTCGAGCCAGGCGGACCATATATGACGGACTCATGGCACCTTGTGTGCTGTTTGGTGCCCCGGTATGGTATGACACCGCCGAGCAAGTAGCCGCCCGGAGAAGACTAGCCTCCTGCCAGAGGCTAATCCTGCTTGGAAGCCTCTCGGTGTGCCGAACTGTGTCCACAGTGGCACTGCAGGTACTTGGTGGAGCTCCCCCGCTTGACTTGGCTGCTAAATTTCTAGCGGTCAAATACAAGCTGAAGCGTGGATACCCGCTGGAGGAGAACGACTGGCTATACGACGAGGACACTACGTGTCTAAGCTGGAAGCAGAGGAAGACGCGCCTAGAAGAGTGCTTACTGCAGAATTGGCAGAATAGATGGGATGACGACAGCGAGCCAGGACGGGTGACGCATAAGTTCATCCCATACGTCACTCTTGCCTATCGGAATCCAAGCTTTGGATTCTCGATGAGGACGTCTTACCTGCTGACAGGTCACGGGTCGTTTAACGCATTTTTGCAAGGGAGAGCCCTCAGCGATACCACTGCTTGCGCTTGTGGAGATCCATATGAGGATTGGATGCACATATTGTGCGCCTGCCCCCTATATGCAGATTTGCGGAACCTCGATGGACTTGGAGTGCAGCGCCTTGGCGAAAACTGGACCTTCGATAGAATCCTGGAAGATCAACAGAGGACTCAACAGCTGGCAGACCTCTCATATTGTATTCTCTTATGTGTTCATAGGATTTTGGCAATTATATACGAGTAAATTAAATAATATACTTATGAAAATGATTAATTATTATATGTATAAGGGAAAAAATGCTGAAATATTCCCATATTATCTTAGTATTATAGAGGAAAGACCGTTGCCGACCTCTGATATTGTTCAAAACTTATGTATTTATATGATTTTGGCAATTATATGAGTAAATTAAAAAATATACATATGAAAATGGATAATTATTATATGTATATGGGAAAAAATTCTGAGATATTCCCATATTCTCTTAGTATTATAGAGAAACCCCATTTTGGTGAAAGGGTATAGTAGTGTAAGTTACCTGAAGAACGACAGAGGGTGCAAAAACTACTATAGGTAGGCAGTGGTTGCCGACCTCTCATATTGTTCAAAACGTATATATTTATATAATTTTGGCAATTATATGAGTAAATTAAATAATAAACACATGAAAATGAATATATATTATATGTATAAGGGAAAATTGCTGAAATATTTCCATATTCTCTTAGTTTTAAAGAGAAACCTCATTTTGGTGAATCAGTCGCGATCGAACACTCGACGAGTGCAGACGTGCCTGCGGATCGACAGCAAATTGTTAGCAAATTGTTAGCAAATTGTTCACAGTTGTAAGTCCCGTTACTTGTGCCCAGCCACTTCGCGTCGCGTGATCTTGTCGCGCGTTTTGATTGGCCCAGCCAACGTACCTAACGGTAGTTCGCACTAACACCATCGCACACCCGAGTGTGCGTGTTATCAGCGCAAAAAAAACCCAGTGCTCGAAGCAGCGGTATAATTGCAAAGCAGCAGCCACGTGCTGCCTGGCTCACCGGCTTACGGTGCCCAGCTTCCCCCCCCCCCCCCTCCTCACTCCTTATCAACTTTGGAGAAGATGGACTGGCAGGCCCCCCCGCGCACCCACAAGCTTGGAACAACACCACGCAAAAAGGCTCTGAGAACACGCAAGAGCAGCTCCAGCAGCGAGGGAAGCACCTCGCATACAGAGCCGGGCGAGATAAAGCGAAAACCGGCAAAGAAAGCACAGGGAGAGGAGCTGGAAGATAAGCCAAGCACTAGCGCTGCTCTGCGCAAGAAGCTCGCCAACAACGCCTTCGCTTTACTCTCGACCGAAGAAGACGAGTACGACCAAGAGAGCTCTGATGACGAACCCGGACCTAAAGATGATTCCAAGCCCAAGACCCCCGAGAAACCAAAGCCCACCCCGAAGACCATCAAGCCACCTCCGATTTTTATCCCCGATGTGACCAACATCTCGGCACTCGTCAAGATGATCACGACTCTTGTAGGCCCGAAGAACAATTTTACCTACAAGACCGTGAATGGCAACAACGTACGTGTCATGATGCCGGACAAAGAGTCCTATACAGCTCTGCGTCTCCAACTTGTGGCCCAAAACAAGAGGCATCGGACTTTCCAGCCGAAAGATGAACGTGCATACAAGGTTGTCATCAAAGGACTCCACCACTCCACCGATCGTGAGGAAATCATTGAAGACCTTCGCAGACAAGGGCACGCTGTTAGAGATCTGCACAATCCCATTGGCAGAAGAACTAAAGAACCGCTGGGAATATTCTTCGCCAACCTGGAGCCTTCCAGCAACAACAAAGACGTCTACCAAGTCAAGCGGATCTGCAGGTCGGTAGTAACCATTGAACCGCCGCAGAAGTTCAACGACGTGCCTCAATGCTTCAGGTGCCAAGGATTCGGTCATACACAGCGTTACTGCTTCCTGGAATACCGATGTGTAAAGTGTGGAGGCCCTCACGAATCGAGGGCATGTGAGAAGAGGGAGGACGACAAAGCGTGCTGCTTCCACTGCCAGGCGGACCATCCTGCGTCTTTCAAGGGATGCCCTGCATACAAAAGGGCCAAAGCACTCGCTGCTCCGAAAACAAGGCCCGTCGCTAATGCTAACAAGGCGCCGCCCGTGGCATCACCAAACGTCACCTCTGGCAGGAGCTACCGAGACGCCCTCAACGGAGTGCACGCAGCACCGCAGAATCCCACAACCCCAGTCCAAACCCAAACAGAAACCCCACACTCCGGTCAGATAGAAGCGATGTTCGCTCGCATGGAAGGAATGATGGAAAGGATGATGGAGCGCATGTTCACCCAGATGACACAGCTGGTGGCCACCATTCTCAACAGCAAGTCATGCAACTAAAGCTCCACCTAGTCGTCTGGAATGCGAACGGCCTGCAGAACAGCAAGGCCATAGTCGAGCACCATCTGAAGACCCACCAGATCGATATCCTACTCGTAGCCGAAACCCACTTCTCCCCCAGATCCCACTTTAATATCAGCGGATATGACCTCATCCATGCAGACCATCCTTCTGGCAGAGCACGCGGTGGAGCAGCCATCCTCATCAGGAGCGGTATTCAATACCTAGAGCTGCCCGCGTTTCAGCAAGACTGGGCACAATGTCCTGTCATCAGGATTGTCAGCCCGCAAGGAGATTTAGACATTGGAGCGGTCTACTTTCCCCCCAGATACCGCATAACAGCATCTCACCTCAGTGAGTTCTTCGAGCATTTTGGGCCCCGCTTCATAGCAGCTGGAGATTATAACGCCAAACATTCTTGGTGGGGATCGCGCGCCAACAACCCCAAAGGGAAAACTCTGTTTGGGTACCTGCAACGCCACCGACTGGACTGCCACTCCACTGGCGAGCCCACTCACTGGCCAACGAATCCCCTCAAGACTCCAGACCTGCTGGACTTTGCTGTGTCGAAAGGCATAGGGCATGCGAAGATCAGCTGCACAACAAATGCTGATCTCCTGTCAGACCACTGTGCAATAAACGTGCTAATCAACACGCCAGTCCTCAGGAAAACCCCGCTCAGAAGGCTCACTGGAAAATATACCGACGCCGCCAAGTTCGCGTCCTGGATGCTCTCCACCGTCAATCCGAACCCCATCCTCAACACACCCAGGAACATTGATGAAGCTATCGGGAATCTCACCAGGCAGATGCAAAACGCTGCGGAATTCGCAAGCCCACCGCCACCAAAGACTGCGAGAACACCTAGCAGGGACCTCCACCTCTGGTCCCCGGAAATTGCGGCACTCGTGACTGAGAAGAGGCGTCTCAGGAGAGTTTGGTTCTTGACGCGCAATCCAAGAGACAAAACAGCGCTCAATCACGCCACAAAGGAGTTGAAGGACAAGATCTCCAGCCTACGCCAGGACTCCTTCCTCAGATTCCTCGAGGAACTCTCTCCCGGGGACCCAGACCACAATCTGTGGAACGTCACCCGCCACATTAAACGACCAGCCAAAAAGGTTTCCGCAGTGCGCAAAGCAGATGGATCCTGGTGCCGTTCGGATGCTGAAAGAGCAGAAGCTTTCGCCGAACACCTTTACAACGCCTTCTCTCCGTTCGACTGCTGCACTGCCGAAGAACATGCTGAAACAGCCCGGTTTCTCAATAGCCCAAGCTCTCCCGGTCCCCCGTTGGAACCAGTCGACCCTGAGGAAGTTGCGCAGGAGATTGCTCTACTGAAGAACAACAAATCTCCAGGCCTGGATCGTATAGATGCGGCGGCCCTAAAAATGCTCCCATTCCGCTGCACACAAATGCTGGCCAGCATTTACAACAGCTGCTTCCGGCTAGGGTACTTCCCGGAAGAGTGGAAAAGAGCAGAGGTTATTGTCCTCCTCAAGCCTGGTAAGCCTGAAGCCAATCTCGCCTCCTATCGTCCGATTAGTTTGCTGGCAATCCTCTCCAAAATACTCGAAAGAGTATTTTTGCGCAGAGTATTGCCAGTACTGGATGAGGCTGGTTTGATCCCCGATCACCAGTTTGGCTTCAGGCGCTCCCACGGAACACCAGAGCAATGCCACCGGCTAGTCGAACGGATCCTCGAGGCATTCGAGCAAAAGAAATACTGCTGCGCTGTAATGCTCGACGTGAAGCAGGCATTCGACAGAGTTTGGCATCCTGGACTCCTCCATAAACTCAAATCCTACCTCCCAAGCCCCCATTTTACCCTCCTCAAATCCTACACTGAGGGAAGAGCATTCCAAGTCAGATGCGGAAGTGCAATAAGCCTACCCAGACTGATCAGAGCTGGAGTTCCGCAAGGCAGTGTGCTCGGACCAATACTGTACACCCTTTACACCGCAGACCTTCCCATAATCCCCTCCAGGAACCTAACTATAGCGACTTATGCAGATGACACGGCTTTCCTCGCCTCCTCATCCGACCCACGAGAAGCCTCCGAAACAATCCAAAGGCAAATGGACGCGCTACATCCCTGGCTCAGCAGGTGGAACATCGTAGTGAACGCGGAAAAATCTACCCAAACAACATTTGCACTAAGGAGAGGAGACTGCCCACCGGTCACGCTAAACGGAGTCATCATTCCCAACGCACCCGCACCCAAGTACTTAGGACTTACCCTGGACCGCAGGCTCACTTGGCGTCCCCACATCGTCAGCAAACGCATACAGGCCGATGCGCGTCTGAGGCAGATGCATTGGCTTATTGGGAGAGGGTCCAAGCTAAGGCAGAACCACAAAATCCTGGTGTACAAGGCAATTCTCAAGCCCATCTGGACCTACGGGATACAGCTATGGGGCACGGCAAGCCACACGAATCGCCTGCGTATACAGCGGTTCCAGAATAGGTGCTTGAGAATTGCCTGTAATGCGCATCCCTACCACGAGAATGTCGCCATACATAGGGAACTTGGAATCCCACAAGTCGCTGATGAAATCTCCAGGCTCAGCGAGAGATACCTGAAAAGGCTCGAAAACCACCCTAACCACCTCGCCACCAACCTGTTAGACAATAGCCAAACAAGCAGACGTCTCATGAGGAGACACCCTCTCGATCTTCCACAACAATAGACAACACATATAAAACCCGCCACAAATACATGTACAATAGTATCCCTTAAGCTAATGTTCCCCCGCAAAACCATTTAATTATTGTCCACTAGGACAGATTTTAAAAAAATAAACGCACGCTAAAAAAAAAAAAAAAAAAAAAAAAAAAACTAAATTGATGACGAGGTGTTTGGCAACTTGATACAATTCTTAAAGTCTTTATATAATTATATGATAGGACAATATCATATGCGTCACTAAATTGATGACGAGGTGTTTGGCAACTTGACACAATTCATTAAAGTCTTTATATTAATTATATGATATGGGACAATATCATATGCGTCACTAAATTGATGACGAGGTGTTTGGCAACTTGACACAATTCATTAAAGTCTTTATATTAATTATATGATAGGGACAATATCATATGCGTCACTAAATTGATGACGAGGTGTTTGGCAACTTGAACAATTCTTAATTTTTATTATTATATGATATACAATTCATTTATAATTGATGACTTTTATTATAATTTTTAAATTTTATATAATTATATGATAGGGACAATATCATATGCGTCACTAAATTGATGACGAGGTGTTTGGCAACTTGACACAATTCATTAAAGTCTTTATATTAATTATATGATATGGACAATATCATATGTCACTAAATTATACATTTGAAATAAAAAAGTCTTTATATCAAAAATTATATGATAGGGACAATATCATATGCGTCACTAAATTGATGACGAGGTGTTTGGCAACTTGACACAATTCATTAAAATTCTTTATATTAATTATATGATAGGGACAATATCATATGCGTCACTAAATTGATGACGAGGTGTTTGGCAACTTGACACAATTCATTAAAGTCTTTATATTAATTATATGATAGGGACAATATCATATGCGTCACTAAATTGATGACGAGGTGTTTGGCAACTTGATACAATTCTTTAAAGTCTTTATATCAAAAATTATATGATAGGGACAATATCATATGCGTCACTAAATTGATGACGAGGTGTTTGGCTACAGGAAAAAATCATTTATTTATCGAATCATCAAGCAAAGGATAAGCTTCAGTGGATCGCAGTATGGCAGCTGCTCAACCACTTACAACACCTTGCCTGTTACAAAAGTCGTTTACAATTGATTCTAGGCTTTGTCATTGTATTAAATAATGCTTTTATATGTAACTAGCGCGGCATCAGGTGATCGAAGATCCTCCTAATTTACTATGTTACAAATTACATTGGCATCACATCCATTGTCGTTTATAAAATAAATTATAAACTTTAAATGGTTTAGAAGCCATACAATGCAAATTGCCCCTTATTTATCATTGCAGTCCAGCACGGATACGACCTTAGAGGCGTTCAGGCATAATCCAACGGACGTAGCGTCATACCACTGTTCGCTCGAACAAGTATTGTGCCATTGGTCCGTACCTGCGGTTCCTCTCGTACTACGCAGGAATGCTGTCGCAACAACGTTTTGTCATTAGTAGGGTAAAACTAACCTGTCTCACGACGGTCTAAACCCAGCTCACGTTCCCTTGCATGGGTGAACAATCCAACGCTTGGTGAATTTTGCTTCACAATGATAGGAAGAGCCGACATCGAAGGATCAAAAAGCGACGTCGCTATGAACGCTTGGCCGCCACAAGCCAGTTATCCCTATGGTAACTTTTCTGACACCTCTTGTTAAAAACTCTTTAAACCAAAAGGATCGATAGGCCGAGCTTTTGCTGTCCCTGTGTGTACTGAACACCGAGATCAAGTCAGCATTTGCCCTTTTGCTCTATGTGTGGTTTCTGTCCGCACTGAGCTGGCCTTGGGACACCTCCGTTATTATTTGAGAGATGTACCGCCCCAGTCAAACTCCCTACCTGGCAATGTCCTTGAATTGGATCATACCTGAGTAATTGGAGTTATACCAAATTTTCAAATCAAAAATACATAAATGCATCGTTTTATTAAAGAATTTGTTTGCGATTATATAACAAACTCGTGATACTTTGATCAAGAAGCTTGCATCAAAACCCAATACCATAAGATATAATAAATATATCCGTATAATGGCTAGGAAATGATACACGTTCCATTTAATCAAGTAAGTAAGGAAACAATAAGAGTAGTGGTATTTCATTGACGATACCAAACCGAGGTCTAATATCTCCCACTTATTCTACACCTCTTATGTCTCCTTACACTGCCAGATTAGAGTCAAGCTCAAAAGGGTCTTCTTTCCCCGCTAATTATTCCAAGCCCGTTCCCTTGGCTGTGGTTTCGCTAGATAGTAGATAGGGACAGTAGGAATCTCGTTAATCCATTCATGCGCGTCACTAATTAGATGACGAGGCATTTGGCTATTTTTTTTTTTTTTTTTTTTGATCGCGGAGGTATGGAAATCTATCGAAAGATACTAGGGCTGCCAACACTGCGTGTGGTCAGTTTTCCTAGCATGCACGATTCATTGCTCTATCTGAACCGAAGTTCCGCAACGCCTACGTACTAAAACCATCCTCATAGCCATTTATATATAACCATTGTTTTGCGATGTTTATGCCTTTATTGATGTTATGCCAAGACAGCAAGCAAATGTTTTGAACCAAACGTTTTAGCTAAGTCCAATCTCGGGAAAACCCGCTCAGGTACATGAACTGTTTAAAACAACCGAGACTGCCTCTCATAACCTGGACGCTAATGATATGACTATCATATTTGCTGAGGAGACCCTTTGCTATCAATCTTTTAACGGATTGACCACTCCAGATCCCCCTCCAGTTCAGGGTGGCAGAATGGAATTCAATGTCACCTGCGGCTTCGAATCTGCGACGCAATTCAGTTCGTATGTCCGGTCTGTCGTATCTATTGATTTTGCGCTGGTGTGCATCATCCATAGAGTGTCCGTCTGTCACAATTTGTATGTCGATCACATCAATGTGATCTTGTCGTAGTGCCACCAGGTCCGGTTTATTAAGGCCGGATTCGCACTGCAGACTTGGTTCAACAATGACCACGCAGCCTCTCTCCTCAAGTCCCCGCTTGATTCGATTTACTACGCAGTTGTGTCTAGCTACGCGCCTCCCATGCGATCGATAACATTTTTGCATTATGTGGTTTGTTGTTTCGGGAGCGTCACATCCTGCACGACACTGTCGTTCCAATTCGTGCCTTCCCCTTGTAGTACGAGACTTCGTGGGTAGGGCATTTATCCGCAGACGAATACCGTCTATATATTCCTTTCCTGTTAGTAAACGCGTGGGTTGATTAACCCACCCGTGTTGCGGTCCCCAATGGCCCGCTTCACGGAGTCCGCTGCCATCAACTGAGAGGTACAATTTGTTCGCCCAATATTTTTCTATTGCCGGACGCGATAACAATTCATTTTGTTCAGCTAATAATCTATCTCGGGCCCGTTGTTTTTCGGCTTCGAGGAAAGAGCTGGCTACCTCGTTTTGCGTGAGGTGAGGCCATTTAATATTACTCAATCGTCTTAGCCTTAACATTGGAGCTACCCATCTTAGTGATGGAATTCCGAGACCTCCACTTTTTGGGGGTGCATGAATGAATGCTATCGGCATATCCAGCGGAAGATTTAGCCATCTTCGCACATAGTATCTTATTAATTTGTCAGTTTTTCGTAGGACGCCTATCGCCACACTCCCAAGGGCTAACTTGTGATAGAGCTGTGGGATAAGGACAGTCCTAAGGGCGAACATCCTCTGTTGTGGTTTGAGGGGGGCCTTTGTCAATCTTTGTAGCTTTGGACCAATGTCCTCGGCCGGATTGCATCGAACCCTCCCAGTTGCAGTGAAGTTGATGCCTAAGTACTTCCACTCGTCCGTTCGCTTCAATGATGGAATCTCTCTCGAGCCTACGTAGAAGCTCTGTGCCTCTAGCACGGTACACTTCTGTTTCGGCTGGCCCTTAATGCCAACGGTAAAACATTTGTCGGCATTAAGTTTAAGGCCGACGAGAGATAGAAAATCCAACGTTCTGTCCAACAATACTTGAAGTCCCATTCGAGTTTCAGCAAATAGTACCAAATCATCTGCAAACGCGGCCGCGTTAGTAATGGCATTTCCGACTTTGGCACCAATTTCGCTGGGTAGGTTTCTAAGTAACCTGTCCATTACCAAGTTAAATAGAATAGGAGACAAAGGGTCACCCTGCTTCACTCCTCTAGCAGGGACGAATTCCTCTGAACTCCAACCGTCCCCATTGAGACTGGTACCGCCACCCTCGTACGTATTCTGTACGTAGTCAACGAAGCCCTTTGGCGCACCATAAGCACGTAAGGTGTCATATATAGATGCATGCGATAAAGAATCGAATGCCTTGCTTACATCTAAATTAGCTATGTAGCAAGATCTAAAGTGCTTATGGCTATGCCTCAAGACTAAGTCAACTATCGTCGCATTATCGGCACATCCGTCGGTAGGTAAGAAGCCCCGCTGGCGCGGGTCCCAATTGATTGATGAGTTCAACCGGGTTGCCAATATGGCATTTAGCTGTCTTACCAGGACTGAAGGCACCGATATTGGACGAAAGTCTTGCGGTCGCTTCGCCGTCACCGTTTTCGGGATGAAGACGGTTCTGGCCAGTCGGATAGAGTGTGGTAGATTACCGCACCATAGAATTAGGTTCATTATTCGCAACATAATACCTGACGGCACCTCCCTGGCAGATTTTGGAGTTATCCCGTCAGGCCCCGGAGATGAAGATAATGAGATTCTTGACGCCCGAAGGTCATGCTCCGTAATAGCAGACCAAACCCTCTCAAGCGAGTGATCCATTTGTATCACTTCTCCACTGCAAGAGCTTGGGCTAGGCTGAGTCATTACTTCTCTCCAGTAGGGAACCATTACTTCTTGGCTTGGCATTACCGACTCATCAGTTCCATTTAGCAAGGACTTGATGCATCTTCCTTTATGCTTATCCCAGTTACGCTGGACGACAGCATACTGCTGCCTTCTGCTTTCTCTCCTATTCCGAGGTCTCCGAGGAGGTCTCGTCAGCGTGTGTCGTACACCCTGTGCCGGAAAAATTCCCAGGAGATATAGCGATAAGCATTGGAGAGTGGTTTCCTTTCCCTCGAGCTCTGCCCTGTCAATGATCGTTTGTAGCTCTTGGGCTCTCCATTTGGAATGGCATTCTACGGGGCTATACCCACGCAGTGTCCGCAAAATTTCCCTGTTCGACTGTTCGAAGGGAGTGATTGGAGTTGTTTCTGATGTTGTTACTTGGTGGTTTTGCTCACTTCTACTAGGGCGGCGCCTTATGGTTAGATTTGCAACTTCCGGGACGAGAGCAGATTGCCCTCTTATCTGCTCTATTTTCTCCTTATAATCGCCCCTCTGTCTTAGCTTTTTGATGGCTTCGACGCTGCGGTTTGCAAAATACACCGCTAGTTGCTTGTTCATGTGTTTATGTCCATTTGCTGTGAGCTCAACCTCCTTTCTCGCCATCATCCACTTCTCTTCCTCACTCCACCTTGCCTTTATATCGACACGTCGACGTTCTTCATCAAGTTCGTCTGGGTGCCGAGATCGCATGTGAACACCGAGTCCTCTCTTGCTGTTAAAGGACCGGCCACATACTGTGCAGGGAACCCTAGATAGAGTAGCCGCTGCGTTTGGTTCATATTGGTCCTCCGGGAAGATATCCACGGAGGGTCGGGTCGTCATCAGATTGTGTAAAGATATCCGAGGCTCGTTATTTGTGTTCGTAGTTCCAATATGAGTAAATTTCCTCTGGGTAACCAGCCCATCGGAAAAAGTTTTTGCCGCTCAAATTAGCTGCTAAACAAGTTTAGCATTACCGGGGACCACCACGAGGAGGTTTTGAGTCGACTTGAGTAAAGGAGAGACTTGTGAGTTACAGAGTAAAATTCCCCTTCCGCACACCATATGATATGACTTACGAATTACAGAAAAATACTCCCCCTCTGCTCGCAATTACCCCAGATCCCGCCGTTGACCCGCGCTTACTTGAATTTCTTCACTTTGACATTCAGAGCACTGGGCAGAAATCACATTGTGTCAACACCCGCTAGGGCCATCACAATGCTTTGTTTTAATTAGACAGTCGGATTCCCCAAGTCCGTGCCAGTTCTGAATTGATTGTTAATTGATAATCGTTATAATTGATAAGAACTAATTGGTTTAACCCAAATAGTATTCTTAAAAATTTTAGCAAGAAAGTTCCACAATTGGCTACGTAACTAAACTATCCGGGGAACAAGTAACTAACATAAATGCTAGAAACTCTATTTACCCAGAACGAGCACATAAACCATGTTATTGTTTCCCAATCAAGCCCGACTATCTCAATCTTCAGAGCCAATCCTTATCCCGAAGTTACGGATCTAATTTGCCGACTTCCCTTACCTACATTATTCTATCGACTAGAGACTCTTCACCTTGGAGACCAGCTGCGGATATTGGTACGGCCTGTTGAGAAGTTTGCGTGTCCCCACCATAAATTTTCAAGGTCCGAGGAGAAAATATCGACACAACAGTATATGTCATGCTCTTCTAGCCCATCTACCATATCTCTCTGCGAAAGACTTCCATGGTAGTACGGCTATAAAACAGAAAAGAAAACTCTTCCGATATCTCTCGACGGCTTCTTTATGGTCGTTCCTGTTGCCAGGATGAGCACGAGGCCCATATTTAATAACAAACGGATACTCAACAGGTTACGGAATTGGAACCGTATTCCCTTTCGTTCAAAATTATTCAAGTGTATTATATTCGCTTTGTTTATATAGTTAGGCATTTTTGTTTTACTTGAAAATTTTCGGCTTTCGCCTTGAACTTAGGACCGACTAACTCGTGATCAACCACTGTTCACACGAAACCCTTCTCCACTTCAGTCCTCCAAGGTCTCATTCGATTATTTGCTACTACCACCAAGATCTGTACCAATGGCAGCTCCATGCAGGCTTACGCCAAACACTTCTACGCATACCATTGTACCTTCCTACTCACTAAAGTTTCAAAATTTATATCACAAGTAATATAAATCATCTACTTTAGCGGTAATGTATAGGTATACAACTTAAGCGCCATCCATTTTAAGGGCTAGTTGCTTCGGCAGGTGAGTTGTTACACACTCCTTAGCGGATTTCGACTTCCATGATCACCGTCCTGCTGTTTTAAGCAACCAACGCCTTTCATGGTATCTGCATGAGTTGTTAATTTGGGCACCGTAACATTACGTTTGGTTCATCCCACAGCGCCAGTTCTGCTTACCAAAAGTGGCCCACTGGGCACATTATATCATAACCTTGAACTTCATATCAAGAAAGTTAAGGTTCTTACCCATTTAAAGTTTGAGAATAGGTTAAGATCGTTTCGACCCTAAGGCCTCTAATCATTCGCTTTACCAGATAAGATTATTTTATATAATATTAAAATGCACCAGCTATCCTGAGGGAAACTTCGGAAGGAACCAGCTACTAGATGGTTCGATTGGTCTTTCGCCCCTATACTCAATTCTGACAATCGATTTGCACGTCAGAACTGTTTCGGTCTTCCATCAGGGTTTCCCCTGACTTCAACCTGATCAAGTATAGTTCACCATCTTTCGGGTCACAGCATATATGCTCAAGGTACGTTCCAGTTAGAGGCATAAATAATATAAATATACATTATACATAACTATATAGAACGCCCCGGGATTGTGTTAATTAGCTATAAATAGCTAAAAAACTAATCCCATTATTAGTCAAGTTAATTACGCTATTAGGTTTACATCCCAATAACTTGCACATATGTTAGACTCCTTGGTCCGTGTTTCAAGACGGGTCCCGAAGGTATCCTGAATCTTTCGCATTGTTAATCATACAAGAGCATATAATAAACACAAAAATCAATGATAATTATGCCATTATATAATTCCGAAAAATTAACGCTCTGTAATAATATAAATCTATCAGCACTTTATCAAATTAATAACATTTATTCTGTGTTAAAATGCAAGCAATTTAATTGGAATAAACTATAAGTTATATTTTATGATAAATTTGGGATATGCTAATAGATTACAATGTCCTTATATGGAAAAAATGCACATTATTCTTAATAATATTATTTAAATATTACAATTTTAATGATGAATTTTCCATAACGGATATTCAGGTTCATCGGGCTTAACCTCTAAGCAGTTTCACGTACTGTTTAACTCTCTATTCAGAGTTCTTTTCAACTTTCCCTCACGGTACTTGTTTACTATCGGTCTCATGGTTATATTTAGTTTTAGATGGAGTTTACCACCCACT